>NC_038252.2:6437061-6442240 GCF_000004515.6 Glycine max | reverse complement strand
AAAAAAGAAAAAAAAAAAAAAAAAGAAAAAAAAGAGGGGCCCCCGTTTTTCTGAACTAGCCTGCACATATTGATACATTGGCTATGGGTACTTAAGCGATGGTAAATTGGCATGTTATCTGAAATTACAGGATCTGGTCCCATTAGGCACATCATCAGGCTTACTTCCCTCGGGTTTTCTGAGGCAGTGTGTCTCTTTTCTGCCCTGCCTAGATGACCAAATGAACTATTTTTTACCACTGTTTTCATTAGTTCAAAGTTTAATGTTGTCTTTGGTCTATAGTAACAATGTGTTGAGTGATGACTATAACCATGCTAGTAAATATGTTATATATTTCTGCATTTTATCTTGACCAATTATTTTGCACCTTATATCATTTGTCTTGATGCAGTTATCTGAGGCTGCAAAATGTTCTATGTACTGTAGAAACTAGTGTAAGTTGTGTTTTATCATTTATTGGCATCCAAGCAAGATGCCTGTACATTTATATTTTTGTGAAGTTCTCTGTAATTATTGCCTTTAAATTATTCGTTGGACTCTTGCTGTTAGAATGAGGAACTCTTCATATCATTCTAATGGTTTCTAGGACACCATTGTGACTTTCTTTCTTATAATTCATTTGTTTGTATGAGGTAAGATCTGGTGCTTCAATGCAAAGGATTATTTTATTTAATAACATTAGATTAGACTTGGTGCTTCAAAACTTAGACATTGTTTGATAAAATAAAAAAGAAATTGCATTTCATGATTTAAATGTTCGTAAAACTGTTCAAGTATATTCCACTACATTCATTGCCTTAGGTCTTTGAGACTTACGATTTTGTTTCTTTCTATGTGTATGACCAATTAAAATTTGAGACAATAATATTCCCTATTACTGTAATATCGGAAAGTTGTTGTCTTGTAATCATGATATATATGTTATGTTTAATGATGTGTTTTTGTACTGTCATGCAGTAGGAGGAAGAGAAAGGATTAATTGCTGAGATTGCTGACAAAATTGAAACTTATATCAAAGAAAAAGGACCTCCTCTAGCATTGTTGTCTAAATTTAGAGAAGGCAGTGCTTTCTTAAAAGATGATGGATCCGTTGATGCATTGAATGACCTATAAATTTTATTTAAACTTATGGATAAATCAAAACGCCTTGATAACGTGGTTTTTGACATATGTCTGACCCAAGGTCTTGACTATTATACTGGAGTTATATTTGAAGCGGTCTCTAAAGGGAAACTCATGAGGTAAGTCTCACAAGTCATCTTTTATCTCATCTCTATTCTGAGTTATATTTGGAGTTATATTTGTCTCTTTCATTACAGAGAGAAACACTATACGTGTTTGACAAGATTGATGAACTCAAAAAAAAAAAAAAAATTATATTTGGAATTATATTCTGAGTTATATTTATCTTTTATTAACTTTGATGGTATGTTTTGAAGCATTTTTTAATGTAGTAAAAAAAAGAGGAAATTTTTTTAAGTGTACTTTACTAGAGGTCCAAAAATCATTGTTTGATATCCTTTAAGTATTTCTTTATTTTATATATATATATATATATATATATATATATATATATATATATATATATATATATATATATATATATATATATATATATATATATATATATATATATATAATATGCTTAGATGGGTTTTGTTTTTAATTTGCAGGTTTGATTTTATTTAACAAATAGATAAAATATATTTATTTTTTTGCATAATCAACATCGATTATATCAAAAATAATATTGTACAATATTAATTTTGATCAAAATTAATGTGGTATAATAGCAAAAATAACATCGATTTTAGCAAAAATCAATGTTGTAAGTAGTGTAAAATATTGGTTTTGTCAAAACTAATGATGTATACACTATACAACGTCGGTTTTAACAAAATCAATATTTTATAATACTTATAATATTAGTTTTGATTAAAATCGATATTTTTTACTATTATATTATATTAGTTTTGGAAGTGATTTTGAGCATCAATTTTATAACCAATGTAAAAAATGACATACTTTTAATAATGATAGTTTCAACACGGGTTCAAAATCGATGTTGAATGTCTTTAGAATAAATGTTAATGATCTATTTTCTAGTTTATTGGTACATCCATTATGAGTGGTAATAAGATGCATTTTTTTCTTCTTTAAAATATTGTTGTCTCATTGGATTTTTGTTATACAGTTTGATTGTGGTCAAACTGAAATTCATAAACCTTGAAATTGATTTTGTTTTCTTTAAATTATGTCAACTAAGTGAGAGCAACTAATCAACCTAACAGTGAAGCTTTCACAGGGATTTCAAAGCAATTATATATCACCGGTTCCTTTTAATCACATAGTGTATTTGTTTAAGCTTTGGCATATGTTAATTTTTTTATGCCATTTTTTCTTTCTTGGCAAATTATATGACATGCATTTAAAAGAAATGAGCCTCTTGGAATATTAATTAAAAAAGAGTTTTACACTCATAAGCTTAGAGGAGGCCAAATGCAATTTGTGCACGTAGATTTTTTCCCATTTTGTCTTTTGTCCCAGATTTTTACCACTGAAAAATGTAGGTACCAAATGATTTGGTCCCATATTTTTATCCCTGATTTTGAAATTAATGTCATTTGTCAACTTTTTTATCAATATGGGTGAAAAATAAAAGCTATTTACCTATATGAGTTGGTCAACAAATTATTTATCAAGATGAATTTTTTTTTATCACGTTGATGATGAGAAGCATCAGTAAGCCTCCTCCTATAATGATGCTACCCTGATCTCTGTCATTTGTTTAGGTGGATGTCAGTACAAGAGGAGTTGTCATCCTGGTCTGCTTCACATAGGAGGTGCTACCCTGAAAACTTTCTTTTGTTTAAAGTGCTTTTTTGGTTAAATTGACTTGGTGAAACTACCCTGATCTGCTTCACCTTGAAGCTGTTACCCTGAAAGGCTTCTCCTGTTTAAAGTGTTTTTTTTAATAAATTTTAGTTAGTGTTAGGATTTAGTGATTTTGTTTTACGCGGTAGGGTTTAAAAATTATAATATAATATTTAATTGTTTGTATCTGTGCATTAGGGTTATGGGGAACAATGTAGGGTTTGTATCCGTGCCTTCACCACTGTTGCCCTCACGAAGCTCTATTCCTTGACCCTCGCCATTATTGCCCTCCCTTTCATAAACCCTACCTATCACATTGCCATCGTTGGAGTCGTCTCTCTCGCTCTCGTAATTGTTTGTCTCTGCCTCGCTCTTTCTCTTTTTTGAGTTTTCCTCTTGCGGTCTGGTTCTGCCATTGTTGGTGAACCTTTCTCTCGCGCCATTCTCTTTGTATGTAAAATGATTTTGACTTTATTACTTGCTTTTAGATTTCTTGGTAATTTATTTAGCTTTTACTACTGTTAGGTTTTGTGTACCATCAAAAACTGTGTGCGGTTTTTCACTCAAGGTATGCGAACCAAATTAAAACCTGTGCTACACTGACCTACATATAAACCTTTGTCATTGTCATTGGTTTTATTGTACTCTAATTTGCTGCTGCATATAAAGCAAAATCATGTGATTCAGCACCGAAATTCTGATACTTTAGTGTTTTACTAGGATGTTGTAGCATAATTAACAAGTAGGCTACCACACAATCCTAGAGTTGCATTTCAAATTTGGAAATATTGGAAAGTCTGGTTGGTTCTCTTTGATGTTGTATATTTAACTCATACTCATAAATCTTTGTACTTTGTATTCTACGTAAGTATGTAATAGAGTTTAGACTTGACAGATTTGCCCTTAGCATGGCTCTCTAGGAAATCGGGATCCCAGTTTTATGTGTGTTTAGGAATTAGCATTTTGATTGTTTTACCACTGACATATGATCCTCTGGGAATAGATTTAGCAATTTCTAACTGATTTCAACTAATAGTAAGGAGTGCATTTAAAAGAGTGGGTAGTGTGTTTACTAATGAATTTCACTTATGGCAATAATTTATTCTGTGCTGTAAAAATTATCCTGTTACATTTGTGGGCTGAGAATGTGTTAGCTTGTAGGTAACATACACGTAACATGGAAAAAGAGTGAGCAGGTGTTAGATTTAAAACCTTCACGCTTTATTATGGTTTAACTCTTAAAGATTCATCTTGTCATACATAATTGGTTATTTTGTCAACTTGTCATATTTAATATATAATAAGGATGATTAATGCTAGAGAAACTACTAGTACTATGCTGAAAATCATAAGATTTTCCCCTTGAGTTGGTATTATTTAATTTTCACTCATAATTAATGCCTATAATTACTTCAACAATTTTACTTAGCTGCTTTTCCAATGGTTCAATTTAAGAAGTGGCTAAATTGCCATTGGATGCCAAGATTGAAATTGAGTGCATTGAAACTCTATAAGCACAGATTGTAATAGTATATCTGGTGCCACATTCTCAACTATAATGCTGCCTTTAAAGAAAGCTCAAGATTATTATTATGTTATTAATACTTTCCCAGTTCTACTGGACATTTTCTCTTAAAAAGACAAAGTATCAAATTATTAAATTTCATTGAAATTGAGCTTAATTTCTTGAAATTAAAGTGCATAAGTAATTCACTTTAAGTTTAATTTAATGTTTGTCAAATTGAAAGATGTATATACATTACTTATTATTAGTAATTGTTTTTTTCTTTTCAAATAAAAAATAACAACTTTAACCCACTAAATAGTATATGTTTGTTTTGTCTTCTATAATTACTAAGCATACCCACCTTAAATAGAAGGGAAGAGAGAAAGGAACCATGATAAAAATAGCGGTTTTGATTTTGTCTTAATATTGCCGATAAAGAAAACTCACTTTAAATAGATAATTTTTTAGGTTACAAACATTAAATAGAGAGTGGTGTAGAACTAAAAACACGAAAATAAATAAGCTAATAAAGTGACTTAATTATGCAAACAATATTATGTTAATTTGGAAATGAAATGTTATGACTCAAATTTTGAATTAGAGTATTTTGAACTCATTTATACCCGTACATTGTAATTAAGGGTGGAAATCTAGTACTTCAACAATGGGTAAAAAATTGTCATGAAAAAATAATATACGATTAATTTTCATAATATCCTCTATTATTAAATCTAAATACTATATTTATTACTTCTGATAAATGTAACGCGCGCATAACTTTCCACATGTATATATATG
>NC_038252.2:6413486-6436945 GCF_000004515.6 Glycine max | reverse complement strand
TCACACATTTAAATATATATATATATATATATATATATATATATATATATATATATATATATATATATATATCGCGCACGCACGCATTAGTTAAGAGATGAAGTATGTATTTTAACACAAGAGGGGAGTGCAGTGAAATATTTGCACCTTTGAAGAGGTGGTAGTGTAAAGAATATTTTAATAATCTAGTTTATTTTAAAAGAAACAAACAGAATTTTAACGTAAAATTAAAAAGAAAGAAAGTGTAATGTATTCAAATTTGTTAGGTAAAGAGAGTAAAATTTTTAATAGAAGAGGAGATGATAGTGTGATATTCGTATTTTTTAAGAGAGGGAAGTGTAATTTATTCCAGTAATATTGCTATTAATAAATATTTAATACTTAATTAATATTGTTAACAAAAAAATTAAGAAGACTAAATTTGCTTCTAGTAAAATCTAATGCATGCAATGATAGAACATTAAAAAAGTTTGTATGAGTCGTTTTAATAAATTAATGAAATTATATATTAATTTCAACCCTTGCCTTTTAGTACTTTAACTAAATAGGATGATAGAGCGTGAATGAAGTAAAAAAGGATATTTTACTCTAACGTGTTTTCTGTTTTACATTAATTTCTATAAAATTTAGGGTTTTAATGACGTTTTTGATTCTTTTATTGAATAATAAATACATTTATATATATTATAAAAATTAAGAAGGAAATTCAATATTTTTCATTTGAGTCGTTAATCTAGAAGCATATCAAATCAAATCGTTATCATGTAACCCTCCCTAAGGGTTATTACTTATTAGGGCTGGATGAAGTGTGCACATGCTTGGGTTTTCTTATATGCGCGTCGTAGTCTTCCTTTGTTTTATCCTTTGTTTTTTTTTTTTTTTTGTATCTTTCCCTTCAAATGCCAAAAGAAATTTGAAATTTACCAACGTATGCATTATGCAAGACAACCCGTCAAGACTTGCATTGACTTCATAAATAGTGTCATATTCTTCGAGAGGAAATTACACTCTCTTTTCCCTAAACTAAAACCTTTAGTAAAATGTCACTACTGTCTTATTTTTTGTAAAAGCATCATATGTGACCAGTCATATTTTTTTAAAAATTTATTAGTAAAATTAATAAATACTATCGTCAAGGCTTGAATTAATTGGCTTGGGTATAATCTTGTTTAACGAATAATAGTCTTGAACTCGAATTCTGAGCATACATTTATATTAAATTAATATTTGAAGAAAGAGTTTTATAATTCATGATAATTTTATTTGATTTAAACATAATTATTTTTTATAATAGATATAATTTAAATAAAATAATAATAAATATTTCACATTATGATGTTTATTCAAAAAATTTGGAACCAATATTTTAAATTCCCTTATATATATATATTACATACTTATATTGTTTAAGTACAGTTGTTTGGAAAATGGTCTAATGGATAATAATGAATGGATAATAATGAAACATAATTATACGTGGTGGATTTGCAAGACGTTACATTCATACTGTCCCTTTCATGTTGAAATTAAAAGTGTCACTACACAAGCAAGACTAAGTCGATGATAATGACAATGATGATGATTCAGGATTTACAAAAATAAATATTTAACAAAATAATGATTTACTCGTCACACACTTTCTATTTTCAATAGGAACTGTCTTCTTAATATATTTTATAGAGTAATTAATATATTATGTCACAAAAGTATGATATAGGTTGTAAGACTTGCTAGTACGTCTTTGATTGTTCATCACGCAAGATGGATGCAAGTTAGATCAAAGCTTTTACGGAATTTGAATAGATTGGAGGCAGATAACTATTAAATAATTGTATTTTGAAAATAAAAAATAAGGTAAAATTATCTTTAAAAATAATTATTTAACAGTTATTTGCACTTAAATATTAAAGAATTGATGTTTTGTTAAATTTTGGTTGTAGATATAAAAATTGGAGGTGTAACAAGCAAAAAGATCAAAAAAATAAAAGAAAAGAAAAAAATCTGAACAGACTCAGCCCAATACGCGCTAAGCGCGTCAGAAACCATAGACGCTAAGCAAGGCGTTAAACTCGAGAGTTTTCACATGCGCCTAGCGCACAACCGGCGCTAAGCGCGCATAACTGAACTAGAACGTGCTAAACTTGCAACACGCGCGCTAAGCCTGCGATCCAACAGAAGTACATGCTAAGCCTACAATACGCACTGAGCGAGGGGTGTCGCGCTAAGCGCGCCTACGAAGGCCCAAAGCCTACTTCAACAGTGATAAATAGAAGGCCCAAAGCCTACTTCAACAGCTATAAATAAAGAGTCAGTCCAAGGGAGGAAACAACACACCACCACGGAACCCCTCTCCTAAGGATTTCATTTACTCCCTCTCTTTCTTTCACTCATCTTCTCATTGGTCATGGGTGGCTAAACCCTTAGTTAGGGCCTAGCAAGCCTTGTGATGTATGATGTACTCTTCATTATTTATCTTGCATACTCATCTTTAAAGATATGCATGCATTAGTTTTAGGGGTTAGACTTTCGGGAGAAGATAACTTCTCATAGAACAAGAAAAAAAATATCATAATAAAATCATTAGGCATAGAGTGATTGCATTATGCCCATGGTAAAGAAAAATCATAAAGTCATACATCCTAGGTAAATTAGGACATGTCAGGTCTCAATATTATCATATCTTATCTTTTCATATCTTTTATTTATGTTATCTTTTACTTTTCTTATCTTATCTCTTTTTTAGTTTTATCATCTTTTAATCTTTAAATATTTATCTTATCTATTATCTTTTTTTATTTTTTATTTTAAATTTCTTATCTCTTGCTTCGTAAAATTAGATTTGTATTTATCTAAGTACAAACAAAATCTATGAGCATACTCGAACATTCGAATATTTATGATATTTTGATACACTTGTCAACAAGTCAAAGGAGGCAGAAATTAATAATAGGTGCTTCAAAGGGCTTCCTGACGCAGTGCGAATGATATATACATGTACGTACATCATTCAACACAATAATTCTCTCATCAAATGCCAACATCATTTCCCCCCGTTCCAAACGCTCAAGGCTAAAACCAAATAATATAGCGTTAGCGTTATAGTAGGGAATAATTTTTTCTGTTTAGAATTCTAACTTGGGTTTCATACACACCAAAAAAACTCACTTCAAATAGATAATTTTTTAGGTTACAAACATTTAATAGAGCGTGGTGTAAAACTAAAAACACGAAACAAATAAGCTAATAAATTGACTTAATTATGCAAACAATATTATGTTAATTTGGAAATGAAAAGTTATGACTCAAATTTTCAATTGGAGTATTTTGAACTAATTTATACGCGTGTACTGTAATTAAGGGTGGGAATCTAGTACTTCAGCAATGGTTAAAAATTTGTCATAAAAAATAATTTATAATTAACTTTCATAATATCCTCTATTATTAAATTTAAATACTATATTTATTAATTTTAATAAATGTAACGTATAACTTTTCACCTGAATATATTAATGTAAAAATATATTATTAAATAAAATTTAATTATAACAAAATTCAGTACTAACATAAACAAATAAATGTGTGTAAGTGTGTGTATTGTTTAAAAAAATTAATTATCAAACATTTTAAAACGAAATATCCAAAAAAATAATAAATATATATATATATATATATATATATATATATATATATATATAAATAATAAATATATATATATATATATATATATATATATATATATACACACGCGCGCACATATTAGTTAAGGGTGAAGTATGTATTTTAACAGAAGAAGGGAGTGCAGTGAAATATTTGCACCTTTGAGGAGGTGGTATTGTAAAGAATATTTTAATAATGTAGTTTATTTTAACGCAAAATTAAAAAGAAATAAAGAGTCATGTATTCAAATTTGTTAGGTAAAGAGAGTAAAATTTTTAATATAAGAGGAGATGATAGTGTGATATTCGTATTTTTTCAGAGAGGAAAGTGTAATTTATTCTAGTAATATTGCTATTAATAAATATTTTAATACTTAATTGATAATGATAAAAAAAAATTAAGAACACTAAATTGGCTTTTAGTAAAATCTAATGCAATGATAGAACATTGAAATTTTTTGTATGAGTCGTTTTAATAAATTAATTAAATTATATATTAATTTCAACCCTTGCCTTTTAGTACCTTAACTAAATAGGATGATAGAGCGTGAATGAAGTAAAAAAGGATATTTTACTCTAACGTGCTTGCTATTTTACATTAATTTCTATAAAATTTAGGGTTTTAATGACGTTTTTAATTCTTTTATTGAATAATAAATTCATTTATATATATATATTAAAAAAGGAAGGAAATTCAATATTTTTCATTTGAGTCGTTAATCTAGAAGCATGTCAAATCAAATCGTGATCATGTAACCCTCCCTAAGGGTTGTTACTAGGGCTGGTCCTGGATGCAGTGGGCATGCTTGGGTTTTCTTATATCCGCGTTAGTAGTCTTCCTTTATTTTGTCCTTTTTTTTGTATGTTTTCTTTATTTAATAATTATCTTTGACTTAAGTGATAAAAATTGATATTTTTATTATTTATGACTTATAAAAAATAAAAATATGAAAAATAAAAGAAAGAGGACGGCAAAGGGTAGTTCAATTTTAACTCTGAACGTAGAAAAAAATATGAATTTTACGGGCAACATGATTATAACAGAAATAATCGCCCTAACATATCTTCATCTTTAATTTTTTCTTAGTCATATATAATTTTTTAAGTATTATAATGCAATATAATGATTATGAATAAACCGTTAAACAAAAAGTCTCTCATTTTTAAATTAATTCTAATGACATAAACAAACTAATTCTACTTAATAATATAATTATATTAAAAATAATTATATGAGAAAATTCAGATTTTAAATAAAAATATTCACCTAAAAAATACGTTAAGTAAATTAAATAAAAAAACAAAAATAATTATATTTAATAATATTATTTTCTTTAAAATAAATTAAAATATATATATAAAAATTAATTTAATAAATAAGTAATTTTAAAATCAATTAAAAAATTATATAATATAATATTTATATTTTATAATATTTTAAATTAAAAAATAAAAAGGAGAGAGAAAGTATAAAGTAAGTAATGTATATTGAGAAAATAATTGGTCATAATTAAAAGATAATAATTTAAAAGTAAATTTTAATTTTGATTTTGTGAAGTACGATAATCATATATGTGACAACTGAAATCAAATTGTAATTAATCTGCAATAGAAATACAAATGAAAAATATAAAAAAAGTAATATAGAAAATGTTTCACTTACCTATAAGTTATTGAATTAAGTGATATTACGCTATTTCTCTTATTTCCTTAAATAATTAATGTCTTACATTTGAGTTTTGTTTTATGGATAAAAAATATAATTAGGACAGGAAAAATCACAAAAAATAAGCAACCAAAATAATTCTCAACCAAGACAGAGAAGCAAAAAAGGTTTTTTTTTTAAAAAAAAAAATTGGATTCTTATGTATATTTTAAGTTTTAGTTTGGGATTTTGTACTTCAAAAGTTTCTTTTCATCTATCACATGGGTTAGACCAAATTTGTTTTTTACACTAATAATGTCAATTTTAGCCCATATGATATCTCTTACAATTTATTCATGTCACCAAACTTGTTTAACAAAGAGAAATTTTAATGGTCTAAACTAAAGTAAAAAAATTTAAATTTAATGGACTAATTAAATTAAAACCTAAAATATAAATAATGAATAAAAATTCTAATTTACTCTTACAATTTGAATATAAACTTAACTTAATCTTATAAACTCAACTTATAAGATTATGATTACTTTTCAGTTATATATTATATTTTGATTATATTTTTAGTTCATTCAAGATCTTCAACTTTTTAGTAAAAAAATTATCATGATGATTTAATGTTCATAGTACCAAAAAAAAAAAAATAGTGAGTGAATATGTGAATCAATTAATGTGAGTTGTTCAAGCTTAAGTAGTAATTTCAAGTTTGACTTCTGATTATTCATAATTATGGTATTTGACTTGAAGAACATAACTTTCATTAAAGAATATCTATTGTTAGACAAAAAAATCTATACCAAAAAACACGGGCTTATTTTTAACTCAAAATAAATGTTTTATAAAAAATTATAATTATTGAATTATGTTTTTAAAAAACGTCAAAAGCTTAAAATAAAAAGGATAGCTTCGAAAGCACAGTTGCAAAAGGTTGGAGATTAAAGGTGTAAAACTTTTCTATTTTGAACCAAGCTGTAACATATATTTATGTAGATACAGTAAAATATCTCTTGACTTCAACGAAAGAAAAGTACAATATTTCTTGACTCTGGTTCGTGTTTCATGATGTTTTGCATATAAATATGCATATCCCATGAATTGCTTGTAAGTACTTCTCCTGCATTTGATTGTATCAGACAATCTGTGATTGAATCCTTCCTCAAAATTTACTCATGGTGTTCATATTTCCAACGCTTCTGTCCATGAAGCTCCAACCACTTTTGCTGCTTCTTGTGATGTACTTCTGTGCATTTGCTGCTTCTTCTGAGATTGCTTCAGAAGCAAATGCTTTGTTGAAGTGGAAATCCAGCCTTGACAACCAAAGTCGTGCTTCTCTCTCTTCATGGAGTGGCAACAATCCTTGCATTTGGCTCGGAATTGCATGTGATGAGTTCAATTCTGTTTCCAACATAAATCTTACAAATGTTGGATTAAGAGGTACGCTTCAAAATCTCAACTTCTCATTACTTCCAAACATTCTCACTCTAAATATGAGTCACAACTCCCTGAATGGAACTATTCCTCCTCAAATTGGTTCCTTATCCAATCTCAACACTCTTGACTTGTCCACTAATAACCTCTTTGGTAGCATTCCCAATACCATTGGTAATCTCTCCAAACTCTTGTTTCTTAATCTTTCTGACAATGATCTCTCTGGTACTATTCCTTCTGAAATAGTACACTTGGTTGGTCTTCATACATTGCGCATAGGTGATAATAATTTCACTGGATCCCTTCCTCAAGAAATAGGTAGATTGATGAATCTGAGAATACTTGATATTCCTCGGTCCAATATCTCAGGGACTATCCCAATCTCAATAGAAAAGTTAAGCATTTTGTCTCATCTAGATGTCGAAAGCAACAACCTTTCTGGCAACATTCAGCTGAGAATTTGGCATATGAACCTAAAGCATTTGTCATTTGCTGGTAATAACTTCAACGGTTCCATCCCCAAAGAAATTGTGAATTTGAGGAGCATCGAGACTCTCTGGCTTTGGAAAAGTGGGCTTTCTGGCTCCATTCCCAAAGAAATATGGATGCTGAGGAATCTAACATGGCTTGACATGAGCCAATCCAGTTTCAGCGGGTCTATTCCTCGTGATATTGGGAAGTTAAGGAACCTAAAGATTCTACGTATGTGGAAAAGTGGCTTGTCTGGCTCCATGCCCGAAGAAATATGGACGTTGCGTAATTTAGAACAACTTGACATACGCATGTGTAATCTTATTGGGTCCTTTCCTATTTCAATTGGAGCACTGGTCAATCTAACACTTATAATGCTACACGAAAACAAACTTTTTGGTCACATTCCTCATGAAATTGGGAAGTTGGTTAACCTCCAGGTTCTAGATCTCGGAAATAATAATCTTTCTGGCTTCATTCCTCCTGAAATTGGTTTTTTGAAACAACTTGATCGACTTGATTTGTCTGATAACTTTCTCTCTGGTGAAATCCCCTCTAAAATTGGAGCACTGGTCAATCTAACACGTATAAGGCTACACAAAAACAAACTTTTAGGTCACATTCCTCGTGAAATTGGGAAGTTGGTTAACCTCCAGAATCTATATCTCGGAAATAATAATCTTTCTGGCTTCATTCCTCCTGAAATTGGTTTTTTGAAACAACTTGCTCGACTTGATTTGTCTGATAACTTTCTCTCTGGTGAAATCCCCTCTACAATTGGAAACTTGAGCAATTTATATTATCTTTCCTTTTATGATAACAGCCTCTCTGGAGCAATCCCATCTTCCATAGGCAACTTGGTCAATTTGGACTCCATGATCCTTCATAAAAATAAACTATCTGGGTCCATTCCTTTCATCATTGGAAATTTGTCAAAGCTTAGTGTATTGTCTATATACTCTAATGAACTCACTGGACCAATCCCAACTTCCATAGGCAACTTGGTCAATATGGACTCCTTGCTCCTTTATGAAAATAAACTCTCTGGGTCCATACCTTTCACCATTGGAAATTTGTCAAAGCTTAGTGGATTATATATATCCTTGAATGAACTAACTGGACCAATCCCAGCTTCCATAGGCAACTTGGTCAATTTGGAAGCCATGCGCCTTTTTAAAAATAAACTCTCTGGGTCCATTCCTTTCAACATTGGAAATTTGTCAAAGCTTAGTAAATTATCTATACACTCTAATGAACTCACTGGACCAATCCCAGCTTCCATAGGCAACTTGGTCAATTTGGACTCCATGATCCTTCATAAAAATAAACTCTCTGGATCCATTCCTTTTATCATTGGAAATTTGTCAAAGTTTAGTGTATTATCTATATCCTTTAATGAACTCACTGGACCAATCCCAGCTTCCATAGGCAACTTGGTCCATTTGGACTCCTTGCTCCTTGAAGAAAATAAACTCTCTGGGTCCATTCCTTTCACCATTGGAAATTTGTCAAAGCTTAGTGGATTATATATATCCTTGAATGAACTAACTGGACCAATCCCAGCTTCCATAGGCAACTTGGTCAATTTGGAAGCCATGCGCCTTTTTAAAAATAAACTCTCTGGGTCCATTCCTTTCACCATTGGAAATTTGTCAAAGCTTAGTAAATTATCTATACACTCTAATGAACTCACTGGACCAATCCCAGCTTCCATAGGCAACTTGGTCCATTTGGACTCCTTGCTCCTTGAAGAAAATAAACTCTCTGGGTCCATTCCTTTCACCATTGGAAATTTGTCAAAGCTTAGTGTATTATCTATATCCTTGAATGAACTCACTGGATCAATTCCTTCAACTATTGGAAATTTATCAAATGTCAGGGAATTATTTTTTATTGGAAATGAACTTGGTGGCAAGATTCCAATAGAAATGAGCATGCTTACTGCTCTGGAAAGTTTGCAGCTAGCTGACAATAATTTTATAGGCCATTTACCTCAAAACATTTGCATTGGTGGAACGTTGAAAAATTTTACCGCAGGTGATAACAACTTCATAGGGCCAATTCCAGTGAGTTTGAAGAATTGCTCCAGCCTTATAAGAGTCAGGCTTCAGCGAAACCAGCTAACTGGGGATATAACAGATGCTTTTGGTGTACTTCCAAATTTGGACTACATCGAATTGAGTGACAATAACTTTTATGGTCAACTTTCACCTAACTGGGGAAAGTTTCGTAGCCTCACAAGCCTCAGGATCTCCAACAATAATTTATCAGGTGTGATACCACCAGAGCTAGCTGGGGCAACCAAATTACAACGACTTCAGCTGTCTTCAAACCATCTTACAGGAAACATTCCACATGATTTATGTAACTTGCCCTTGTTTGATCTCTCACTCGACAACAATAATCTTACAGGAAATGTTCCCAAAGAAATAGCATCAATGCAGAAACTTCAAATTTTGAAGCTTGGATCAAATAAGTTGTCTGGCTTAATCCCAAAACAACTAGGAAATTTGCTCAATTTATGGAACATGAGTCTGAGCCAAAATAATTTTCAGGGAAATATTCCTTCAGAGCTTGGCAAACTGAAATCTCTTACGAGTCTTGATCTTGGTGGAAATTCATTGAGAGGAACAATACCTTCAATGTTTGGAGAATTAAAAAGCTTAGAAACACTGAATCTCTCTCACAATAATCTTTCAGGTAATCTCTCTAGCTTCGATGATATGACGAGCTTGACATCTATTGATATATCATACAACCAGTTTGAGGGTCCACTTCCAAACATTCTAGCCTTCCACAATGCTAAAATTGAAGCATTGAGAAATAATAAAGGCTTGTGTGGCAATGTCACTGGCTTGGAGCCTTGCTCAACATCAAGTGGGAAATCTCATAATCATATGAGGAAGAAAGTAATGATAGTAATTTTACCCCTTACTTTGGGCATTCTAATACTGGCATTATTTGCTTTCGGAGTCTGGTATCATTTATGCCAAACCTCAACGAACAAAGAAGACCAGGCTACAAGTATACAAACTCCTAACATATTTGCAATATGGAGTTTTGATGGCAAAATGGTATTCGAGAATATTATTGAAGCCACAGAAGATTTTGACGACAAACATCTCATTGGTGTTGGAGGGCAAGGATGTGTTTACAAAGCAGTGCTGCCTACAGGTCAAGTTGTTGCTGTGAAGAAACTCCATTCAGTTCCAAATGGAGAGATGCTCAATCTGAAAGCTTTCACATGTGAGATCCAAGCTTTGACAGAAATTCGACATCGTAACATTGTAAAGTTATATGGGTTTTGTTCACATTCACAATTCTCATTTTTGGTGTGTGAATTCCTGGAGAATGGCAGTGTTGAGAAGACTCTGAAGGATGATGGACAAGCAATGGCATTTGATTGGTATAAGAGGGTGAATGTTGTTAAAGATGTAGCAAATGCTTTGTGCTATATGCACCATGAATGCTCACCTCGAATTGTTCATCGTGATATATCAAGCAAGAATGTTCTTTTGGATTCCGAATATGTAGCTCATGTCTCAGACTTTGGAACAGCCAAGTTTCTTAATCCAGATTCATCCAATTGGACCTCATTCGTAGGAACCTTTGGATATGCTGCTCCAGGTTAATTACCTTTCTTTATACTAAATTGAGGATATCATATTTTTTAGTTTGCCTTTCTTAGTCACAATTGTCCACATTTTGCCTTTGTCACTAGAATCCTATTTTGCGTGTGATAGCACTTTTATTTTGTTACAGAACTTGCATACACAATGGAGGTGAATGAGAAATGTGACGTGTATAGTTTTGGGGTCCTAGCATGGGAAATACTTGTTGGGAAGCACCCTGGTGATGATATATCTTCTTTATTGGGATCATCTCCATCTACCCTTGTGGCCTCAACACTCGATCACATGGCATTGATGGATAAGTTGGACCCACGTCTCCCTCATCCAACAAAGCCAATTGGTAAGGAAGTGGCATCAATTGCAAAGATAGCAATGGCCTGCTTGACTGAAAGTCCACGATCTCGCCCTACCATGGAGCAGGTTGCCAATGAGCTGGTAATGTCAAGCTCATCTTCAATGGATTAGCTCTACATTCTCACTTATATATAGCTGAAAGATTGAACTTAATAAACATGCTTGAGTTTTAATTGTTCTTTTCTAGTGTTGTATTGTATCTTTTTTTTTTATATTGTAGATCATTTTATTTTAGTTTTTTGGTTTCCGAACTTTAGATACCTTAACCAAATCAATGATAACATTTGTAAGCTTTATTTTTTTCCTATTAAAATAAAGGAAACTAATATAGTGTTATTTTTTGCTTCAGAAAATATAATAATTCAAATCAATTGTTCCCTTTCCTTCAATTAATTTAAAATTAACGACAAGTCAGCAAAGAAAAGGAAAATGCATGAATTACTTAGAAGGAAGCTTGAACTGAAATTATTTCAATTTTATCTTGAGTTTTTGATTGGCTGTTTTACGTAAAGCATTATGCTCATGATAGAATTGCCTAGATATCCTGTGTTCTAGAAGAAAAATGTGTTATGCTGACCAACACCAGCATGAGAAACATTTTGTGAGAATCACCTTTACATATGACGCCATAATAATGCATTTTTAGAATTACGATGTTTCGTTCTTATCTCCTAAAGTGGTTCAGTCTTAGATAACTGAATAGCATTTCACATTTAGATTGATAGATTCTGCTGCTAAAAATAAATTGCAAGGGAACGATAAAGGAAAGCTTAAAGATAAAATGTGTTATGCTGACCAACACCAGCATGAGAAATATTTTGTGAGAATCACCTTTACATATGACGCCATAATAATGCATTTTTAGGACTACGATGTTTCGTTCTTATCTTCTAAAGTGGTCCAGTCTTAGATAACTGAATAGCATTTCACATTTAGATTGATAGACTCTGCTGCTAACTAGACTAAGAAAGATAAATTGCAAGTGGACGATAAAGGAAAGCTTAAAGAATACTGCTTCTACATTTAATTTCTGATAACCCTAGTTCATACGAAAGTGTGTTGATATACTAGGCCTATGGATTACAATTAAAAAACCCTAAATATAAGAAAGTCCATAAAAGTCCAACACACAACATGGGAGTTGCTAGGTGCACCCAACAAAATTGTTGGTGCACCCAGAAATTATGTGAATGGACAAAACTGCCCTTGTTTAAAAAACGCGACTTTAACTGCGGAAAAAAGTTTCTTCCGTGAGTTAAAAATAAAAAAATATTAACTATCACAAATTTTTTTACTATTACAAATTTAATATATATTAAATAAATATTTTTTATTTTGTAATAATAACCCGAATTAAATATGCACTAAATTTTGTAATAGCAATCCGAATTAAATAAAAATATTTAATGCATATTTAATTCTGGTTACTATTACAAAAATATTTCATGCATTAAATTTTATAATAGTAATCCGAATTAAATAAAAAATATTTAGTGCATTAATTCAGGTTACTATTACAAAAATATTTAATGTATTAAATTTTGTAATAGTAATCCAAATTAAGTATACATTAAGTTTTATAATAGTAACCCAGATTAAATAAAACATATTTAATCCGTATATTTATTTAAAAATAAAAAATATTTACTATCACAAATTTTTTACTATTACAAAATTTAATATATATTAAATAAATATTTTTTATTTTTTAATAATAACCCAAATTAAAAATGCACTAAATTTTGTAATAATAACTCGAATAAAAAATAACATAGGCTAATACAAAATAATTCAAAAATTTTAAAACCGAGAAAATAAATTAACTCATGGAATAAGTTCTTCCGTAAGAACTCACGGAAGAAGGTTCTTCCGTAGTTGTAATTTATAACTACGAAAGAACCTTCTTCTGTGGCTTCCTCCGGAAGAAGTTCTTCCGTGAGATGGCACGGAAGAAGGTTCTTCCACAGTTGTAACATTGACTGCGGAAGAAGGTTCTTCCACGGAAACGTTAAGGGGTATTTTGGGAATTCTAAAAAATTGTTGGGTGCACCAGCAATCTTGCTGGGTGCCCCTAGCAATTCCCCAAAACATTATTGGTTTCAGAATTGCTACGCGCCCCATTTGTTTTTCTGGTACACCCAGCACAATATTTGTAATTCCCATATTGTCTTTCCGTAATTGGTTTACGGATTCACAATTCATAAATCAATTACAAATTCATAATTGACTTATAGATTACTCAATCCGTAAGTGGTTCATACAATTTTTTTATTAATTTTTTAAAAGATATATTTTACAAATTAATTTAAAATTAATTGTCTAGGCAGAAATTAAACCTGTGACTTTCACGATATTAGTACAACACTCTAACGAACTGAGTTAATAAGTCAATTATGTTATAAAATAATTAATGTCGTTATATATAACATTAAAACTTTTAATGTATATTTAATGCACATGTAAATTAATTTACATGATAATTAATTTTGATATAATAATTAATTTATTTACATATATAAATTGTAAATAAAAACCGTAGGTTTAATATAATTTTATATATGTAAAAAACTACATTATTAACATAAATATACTAATGTATATATATATATATATATATATATATATATATATATATATATATATATTATAAATAAAAATCATAGGTTTTATTTACAATAATTCATATATGTAAATAAATTAATTATTAGATCAAATTTAATTGTCACTAAATTTATTATTTAAATTTATATATGCATTAAATATATATTATAAATTTTAGTGTTATATATAGCGACATTAATTATTTTATAATATAATTGCCCTATTAGCTTTTGAATAAGTGTGTGGTTAATACTTAATGTGATATTAGCTTGTGAATATAGCGACATTATAAATTTTAGTGTTATATATAGCGACATTAATTATTTTATAACATAATTGGCCTATTAGTTTGTGAATACATGTAAATTTACATAATAAATTTTGTGATAATTAATTTTGATCTAATAACTAATTTATTTACATATATAAATTGTAAATAAAAACCGTAGGTTTAATAAAATTTTATATATGTAAAAAATACATGATTAACATAAATATACTAATGTATTTATATATTTATATATATATATATATATATATATATATATATATATAAATTTTAAATAAAAATCATAGGTTTTATTTATAATTGTAACATCTCAATTTTCGTAAATTAGATTAAAAAGGATTATTATTTATAAATAAATAGATTTTTAAAAAAAATGATGAGATTTTATAAATAAATAAATAAGGAAATATAATTATTAATTAAAATAATTATTTGAGAGAAAATAAAAAGGGTATTTTATTTATTTGTTTGATAGAGAATAAAATAAAGTTTGTTTTTATAAAATAATAAATAAATAAATAGAGTAAACCTAGTTATAAATAACGTTAGGTCAGTTTTCACACTGATGGTGCCTCTTCTTTCCCTCATTTTCGTTTTTCTCCTTCTCTTTCCAAAACCCTCTCTTTTTCCCGCAGGCCACCAAACCTGTCTCAGAAAAATGACGATCTCGGATTCATTCACCGTTGGGTCGTCGTGAAATTTAAACAGCATGTTCGCAACCCATTTCCGAGAATTCTCACCGTTGCGAATTTTGATATCACGTCTGAGCTAAGATACCCCTCGCATTGTAGCATTTTTCTTTCTCGCAGAAATCCAGAGTTGTCTTGGTAAAACTACGATCCCGGTTTCGTTAACCGTTGGATTGTCATGAAATTTGGATATGTTGTTCGAAATTCAATTTTGCACGCTTTGACCGTTGGGATTTACGAGATAATGTTCTTGGAGGGAGAAAAACGAATCGCATGAAGATAGTCCAAATGGAGGCTTTAATCCCTTCTCTGTTTCTCTGACGTTTGGTACTCTATCGGAGCAATTGGAGGAAAAATTGGAGAAATCTTAGGGAACCCCTAGAGATGACGCTATCGCTATGGGAAGACACGTGAATCCGCTTAGAGGTAAGGGATGAGTTTATCACAATTGGGGGTTAGAATGAACATGTGTAGGGATCCTTAGAGGATTAAATTAGAGTTTTATTTTGGGATGTTTATTAAATTGCAACTTTTCCTTTATGATTATAAATAAAATATTGATGTCCTAATGAAAATTGCTTGATAAATTGTGCTCTTGGTATTTGTATATTTCGACCTATGATTTTGATATAATTGTATAGTATTATTTGAGGGGTTTTAGTCCTCATGTTGTGATAGTCTTTTATATAAATTGTTATATTGATGATATGAAATGATGATTCAAATTGTGAGTATGTGATGAATTGTAGAATAACATGTTGCTTTGAGATTATAATATTGTTATTGAGATTGAGTATAAGTGTAAAGTTCAACATGTGTTAATTTGTGAGATACGTGTAAACATGTGATGGTGGATTGTGATACTATGAGATGTGAAATTGTGAATGAGTTCTAGTTGTAGATAAGTGTATAGTTAACACTTGATGTGAAATTACTTGTGTTGTAAGCTATGAATTGTACAATAACCCGACCAGCGTTATCTTGAGAAAAGCGTTGATGCACAGTGTTAAAGAGAAAATGTAGGTCTCCTATTTAGGAACCAGTGTTAAATCGTGGCGCAATTGTGTTGAACGTGTTTAAAACACGAGTGTAAGGTCGTGGGTATTGTATAATTCATGAGCAATGTCTGCATGAAAAAAATTATTTTAGGGGTTGGACCTGAATCAGGAGGGAGAGGCCCTAACGGACTCTTCAGAGTGTAGGCCTTGGGGGTCACCGGGTTTGAGTGCTCCTTTAAGTCTATGCTGATCCCATATGGTTGGAGCATTCTTGCAAAACATCGTGACCCTGACTGGTCTCCCTATGATCTTACTTAGTGAGAGTAACCTGACAAACTCATTGTGTGGTGTGTCTTGTTATGTACTCCTAAGCGCCCTAGGGTGATTTTTCACTGACATGGTACCACATTGCATATAAGATTGAGTCTTAGCATAACTATTGCATATGCTTGCTAATTGATGTGTTATTATATCTTGATCGAAGTGTGAGATTCTTGTGTAATGTGATTGATAATTGAAAAATGAATTTTGAATGACGAAGTGGTGAAATTACGTGAGCTATGTTTAAGCAAGTGGTATCTCATTTATATAATATGTATATTTAATTGTCTTGTTTCTCTATTAGCTAGGAATGTGATAACTCACTCCCTGTGTGTTGTTGTGTTTGGATCCTGTGATGATCTTGAACTTGTGTTCGGGGGAGAATATGAATAGGTGGATGACTATGAAGAACCTCATGCTAGAGGACACGAGAACACAACGCTTTGATAGGATGTGACATTAAGATATAGGTTCTATATTAATTGTATGAAGCTTAGACGACCTTGTTTGAGTCGAGAATACTTTATTATTTATTTGGACAAGTTTAAATATGTAGAAGAAAATGAATGTGAGCCTTTTTCCCCTTTGAAAGACTTGTAAAAAAAATGTTATAAAAAAATACTTTTAATTAATATTTGATTTTTTTTATTCCTTATTAGTATATATGTGAGGGGTAGAGGGTGTCACAACAATAATTCATATATGTAAATAAATTAACTATTAGATCAAATTTAATTGTCACTAAATTTGTTATTTAAATTTATATATGCATTAAATATACATTATAAATTTTAGTGTTATATATAGCGACATTAATTATTTTATAATATAATTGGCCTATTAGCTTCTGAATAAGTGTGATTAATACTTAATGTGATATTAGTAGTGTTTTGAGTTGTGGATTATACAATCACCTAATTGGTGATTACCTTGAGAAAAATATTTATGCGCGAGATTTTAAAAGAAAAGTGTAGGGTTTCAAGTTAGAAACCTGATATGTTAAATTGTAGTGTAATGTGAAGGGTGTTAAAAGGAAAGTATAGAGATTTCAAGTTAGGAACTTGAGGTGTTAAATTGTAGTGCAATGCGTGAGGTGTTAAAGGAAGAGTGTACGGTTCCAAGTTAAGAACCTGAGGAGTTAAATTGTAATGCATTGTGTTAAATGTATTTTGAAAATAAGTGTGAGACCCTGGATATTGCATAATTCATGAGTAGTATTTGCATGTAAAATTTATTTTAGGGGTTGGACCTGAATCAGAAAGGTAAGACCTTAATAAATTCTTCGGAATCTAAGCATTGGGGGTAAATACACTCGATTTGAGTGTTTATTTAAGTCTATATTAATCTTATATGATTGGAGTATTCTCGCAAAACAGAGGGACATTGACTGATCACCTTATGATTGAAGCAATCTTATATGATTGGAGCATTCTATAATATTTGAATTGCATGCACTACCTTACAAGGAAAACTGATTTAAGTGTGGATTTAAAATGAATAATTCTTTGCATTACAGAACTTCAGTTTAAGTACCATTTTACTGATTAGTGAAAAATATTTAGATTGCTTTAATTTGCTCAATTCCATGTAATAATGTATACTTTTACATATTTATTTTCTTTAATCATCTTTAATATTATTCACGTTACATCTTATATTTAATCTTTGTTTAGGATCGGAAGTTATTTGCATTCATTTCAAGTGTAATGAAGAAAAATTAAATTATTTAAATATAAAAATTAACTTTCTATGAAGAATTATTTTTTAAAAAATTAATATAATATTTGTTAATTTATATACTTTGTATGTTTTTCCTTATATATTTTGTGTTATTTATTCTTTATTATATTACAAGGTATGAATCCTTTTCACATTGTAAACTTTTAACCGTGCAAATTAAGGACGCATGGAGCTTGATCCAATATGTATATTGTTGTATACTATGTACTCCTATAAAACTTCTGATGTAATAATATGTATGCTTTTACATATTTATGTATTTATTTATTTTAATCATCTTTAATATTATTCGCGTTACATATTCTAACATCATGTTAGATTAGGAAAAAATGTTAGGTTAGGAAAAAAAAATACACAGAGAAGTGAGAATTTGTCTTAGTGGTCAAATTTTCAAGTGGATGATTGAATTTTGAGGCTATTCTAACACGACTCGCGTTGATAATGATATGTTTGCAGGATTCATTCACAAGAAATCTACCTAACCTTGGTATCGATTTAACTATTATACATATTCTTGAAGTCATACTACGGTATATATTTCACCTGTTTTTTTTTAAAGTACCCATCGAAAATAAAGTTTTTATAACTTAATTTGCAACTCAGGTTTGTGTCAGTATACTGGACGTTAATTTTCTCTTAAAAAGACAAAGTATCAAATTATTAAATTTCATTGAAATTGAGCTTAATTTCTTGAAATTAAAGTGCATAAGTAATTCACTTTAAGTTTAATTTAATGTTTGTCCAATTGAAAGATGTATATACATTACTTATTATTAGTAATTGCTTTTTTCTTTTCAAATAAAAAATAACAACTTTAACCCACTAAATAGTATATGTTTGCTTTATGTTCTATAATTACTAAGCATACCCACCTTAAATAGAAGGGAAGAGAGAAAGGAACCATGATAAAAATCGCGGTTTTGATTTTGTCTTAATATTGCCGATAAAAAAAACTCACTTTAAATAGATAATTTTTTAGGTTACAAACATTAAATAGAGAGTGGTGTAGAACTAAAAACACGAAAATAAATAAGCTAATAAAGTGACTTAATTATGAAAACAATATTATGTTAATTTGGAAATGAAATGTTGACTCAAATTTTGAATTGGAGTATTTTGAACTCATTTATACCCGTACATTGTAATTAAGGGTGGAAATCTAGTACTTCAGCAATGGGTAAAAATTTGTCATGAAAAATAATATATGATTAATTTTCATAATATCCTCTATTATTAAATCTAAATACTATATTTATTAATTTTGATAAATGTAACGCGCGCATAACTTTTCACATGAATACATATGTAAAAATCTATTATTAATTTAATTATAATAAAATTCACTACTAATAAAATGTGCGTGTATACAGACATTAAAATTTTATAATTATTTGAAAAAATTAATTAATAATGTTAACAAAAAAATTAAGAAGACTAAATTTGCTTTTAGTAAAATCTAATGCATGCAATGATATAACATTAAAAAAATTTGTATGAGTCGTTTTAATAAATTAATTAAATTATATATTAATTTCAACCCTTGCCTCATAGTACTTTAACTAAATAGGATGATAGAGCGTGAATGAAGTACAAAAGGATATTTTACTCTAACGTGTTTGCTGTTTTACATTAATATCCAACTATTCAATCTTAATTTAAACACATTAAACATTGAAAAAATATTGAGAGAAATAAAAAATTCTCCCTATTTCTTAAATTTATGAACCCAGTTTAATTCATTAGGATTTTTTATTTATATTTTTTTCCATCAAAGAAAATTTTATAAAACTCTTAGACTCTCGAATTTAAAATATCTTACTTTTACACAATTCACAAAATTCAACCAACAATATTTCATGATCAACGATTAAGTATGTAATACTCTTTATAGTAGTAGTACTTATTTATCATATTAACAATAAAAAAATTGATTGGAAAAAAATTCTATCTAACAAGACTTCTTACTATATAAATTCCATTAAACAAAAAGGAAGAATCGTCCAATCAGTTAGTTAAACATATATTAATCACCAACTCTATTTACGTTTTAGGCAAACATACATTTTAATTTTTAAGCTTGACGCTTGCGCAGGCAGGTAATGGCATGTGACAATGACATTAACATGGGGATGGAAATGCGTAGCGTAACCTATCCCCATCTTTCAGTTTTTAAAGCTTTTTATATACATTAGACAACGCCAACGCTTATCGCATTCCCATGAAAATATGTCGTCTCTCTATTTTCAGGATATGCATAATCCTATAAGAAGTCACCTCAAATTAAATACTTTATCTATAGTCGGTTCAAATTTTTTTTTTATTTAAAAAAAGATTCATTTTCATAAAATAAATCATTAATCTAAATACGCGTTAAATCTCTAATCATCGTCAATAAAAAATACAAATCCACCAACAAAACAAAAATTAAAATACGAAGGAATTTGGTACTCTAATCGGGACCACTGTCCACTTTATATTATCACAACATGAGCATGGTTCATGTTTATTTTTTTTTTATATGAATCACTGTTCATGTTTTGTTTTTTTATATGATTTTAGCAAGCGTGTGAGCTCAGCAGAGCAAATAGAAAAATACCGAATGGGCCATAAGTAAAGTCAGTCTCACCGTGTTGATGGCTAGTGCAGTCAACGGTGGTAGTAGGGTAGTATTGTAAATAACTCAAAATGGAATGGAAGGGGCATTTGAAATCTGATTTTGACTCCTCAAAATGGAATGGAAGGGGTAGTATTGTAAATAACTCAAAATCTATTAGTCTAGAAGCATATCAAATCAAATCGTGATCATGTAACCCTCCCTAAGGGTTATTACTTATTAGGGCTGTTCCTGGATGGAGTGGACATGCTTGGGTTTTTTTATATGCGGGTCGTAAGAAGTTTGAAATTTAGCAACGTATGCATCATGCAAGACAACCAGTCAAGACTTGCATTGACTTCATAAATGGTATCATATTCTTCGAGAGGAAATTACACTCTCTTTTCCCTTAAAAAGGCAGGTATTATACTTCATTCTCCCAACTTATGTAAAATATAAAATATATTATACTATTCTCTTTTAAGAGATCGTCTAAGTATTCCACTTTGTGCGGGTTTTTTTCCAGTAAATATACCTTTTTTTCTTACTTTTTACTAATATACATTACTTGGGAGTTTTTCTCTCTTTTTTTGTTTTTTTAATTTAAAATATTATTATATAAATATTATATTATATAATTTTTTTAATTGGTTTTAAAATTACTTATTTATTAAATTAAATTTTATAATTTTGTGTTTTATTTTTTTAAAGAAAAATATACAGATAAAGAAAAATAAAAAAAATTTAATAAAATTATATTACAATTTTTTAGTTAGTTTATATGTACTTTTGTAATTAAATTTATGCGCTGTTGATATTTTTTTTGTTATGTTCGTTAATTAAAAAAATAAAAAAATTAGTTAGTAATATTAAATTAAACTAAAAAACACAGTAAAAAAATAATTGATATATGTATCTTATACCATAGACATAAAATTTCAAAGAGTAATAACGGTTATATTGAAGATATCTTTAAAAATATATTAAGAATATCTTTAAAAATATTTATCTAACAGTTATCTTTGACTTAAGTGATAAGAATTGATATTTTTATTATTTATGTCTTGTAAAAGATTAAAATAAATAAAAAAAAGATGGCAAAGGATAGTCCGATTTTAACTCTGAAAAAGAAAGTAGAAAAAAATGTGAATTTTACATTAACATGATTATAACAGAAACAATTATTCTAACATATTTTCATCTTTAATTTTTCCTTAGTCAAATGTAATTGTTTAAGTATGATAATGTAATATAATATTCTTCTATGAATAAACTATTAAATAAAAAGTTTTCTCATTTTTTAATTAAATCTAATGACATAGACAAATTAATTATATTTAATAATATAATTATATTAAAAATAATTATATTAAAAAATTCAGATTTTAAATAAAAATATTCACCTAAAAAATATGTTAAGTAAATTAAATTATAAAACAAAAATAATTATATTTAATAATATCATTTTCTTTTAAAAAAATTAAAAATATATATTTAATTTAATTTAATAAATAAGTAATTTTAAAACCAATTAAAAAATTATATAATATAATATTTAAATTTTATAATATTTTAAATAAAAAAAAAGGAGAGAGAAAGTATGAAGTAAGTAATATATATTAGGAATTAAATTATAAAGTAGTGTAGATTGAAAAAAAAAAGAGGAAAAAGGTGTATTTACAAAAAAAAAAAAACTCACTTTTACTCCTCATCCCTTATGATAAAATTTATAATTTAATACATATTTTTTTATCGGTTCAAAGAATATGGATTTCTTCTAACTGCTAATCCAAAGATTAATTTTATTCATTATCCATGTCTGTCATTGAAACAAAAAAATTTACACATAAAAAAATCAAATATGAATTTTTATTAAATAAATCATTCTCCTACATATAAACATTTAAGATTAACACATCTTATTAAACAAATATTCTTTAAAATGTATATTTTAGTAATTGCATTTTATTTAATAATAATTTTTATATAAATAAATTCATTTTAAAACGGGACTATCCTTTGCCGTCCTCTTTCTTTTATTTTTCTTATCATTTAAGTCAAAGATAACTATTAAATAAATATGAAAAATAAATATTTTTATTATCTATGACTTCAAAAGATTAAAATATGAAAAATAAAAGAAAGAGGACGATAGAGGATAGTCCCATTTTAACTTTGAACGAACGAGAAAGTAGAAAAAAAATATGAATTTTACAACAACAATATGCTTATAACAGAAACAATTGTCCTAACATATCTCTATCTTTAATTTTTCCTTAACCAAATGTAATTGTTTAAGTATGATAATACAATATAATGGTCTTCTATGAATAAACGGTTAAACAAAAAGTCTTCTCATTTTTTAATTAAATCTAATGACATAAACAAACTAATTATATTTAATAATATAATTATATTAAAAATACTTATATTATAAAATTCAGATTTTAAATAAAAATATTCACCTAAAAAATATGTTAAGTAAATTAAATAATAAAACAAAAATAATTATATTTAATAATATCATTTTCTTTAAAAAAATTAAAATATATATATATATATAATTTAATTTAATAAATAAGTAATTTTAAAACCAATTAAAAAATTATATAATATAATATTTATATTTTATAATATTTTAAATTAAAAAACAAAAAGGAGAGAGAAAGTATCAAGTAAGTAATGTATATTGGAAATTAAATTATAAAGTAGTATAGATTAAAAAAAAAACAAAAAAGAAAAGGTGTATTTAAGAAAAAAAACTCACTTTTGCTCCTCATCCCTTATGATAAAATATATAATTTAATATACTTTTTTTTTTATCGGTTCAAAGAATATGGATTTCTTCCAACTACTAATCCAAAGATTAATTTTATTCATTATCCATATCTATCATTGAAATAAAAAATTTTACACATAAAAAAATTAAATATGAGTTTCTCTACTAAATAAATCGTTTTCCTACATATAAACATTTAGGATTAACACATCTTACTAAACAATATTCTTTAAATGTATATTTTAGTA
>NC_038252.2:6328702-6413386 GCF_000004515.6 Glycine max | reverse complement strand
CATATAAACATTTAGGATTAACACATCTTACTAAACAAATATTCTTTAAAATGTATATTTTAGTAATTTCATTTTATTTAATAATAACTTTTATATAAATAAATTCATTTAAAAATTTGAATGCCTATTATCCATATATTAACATTATATTTATTAAATTCAATCAACATATTATATTTAATAATATTATTAAAATTTATCATGTATGATTTTAACAAATATAATAATGAATATTATATAAGAAAAATGCTAGATTATTTAAATATTTATATAAATATGATTAATAACACTAACTAAATACTACATTAATATTTGTGTTTAATTTGATTTTACTTATATATACGTATATCATTTGTAATTATTATTTTAGAATACTAATTTGCTAAAATAATAATCAAAATATATTTTAAATATGTAATACTTTATTTATAATCATAATAATTAATTTTATAAGTTATACTGTTAATTTTAATAATCTAAAATATAATTCACTACTACACAGTGACAATTAGTAATATTTTCTATTTAACATTTAGTAAAATATTACTAAAAACTTTTAGTAACATTTAAAAAATATCAACAAATATAAATAAATATTATTATTATATTTTTATGAATATATAAACTAAAATCTTTAGTAAAATGTCACTACTGTATTATTTTTTGTAAGAGCATCTTATGTGACTAATAATTTTTTTTGAAAAAAAATTATTAGTAAAATTAATGATTACTAGCGTCAAGTGCTTGAATTAATTGGCTTGGGTATTATTTTGTTTAACCAATAATAGTTCTAAAGTTAGAACCTTGTCAATGTAAAAGAAAAAACATAAATTAAGAGGAATGACTATATTAATGGAGGTGCCAAAAAATATAATAATAGAATCACGCTTCTCTTGCAACAAAAGGATGTGAAAAATAATATATAATGGAATTATCATGTATATTTTATTCAATGAGAGTAATTCTAAAATAAATAAAAAATTCTTAACCACTTTGATAGTTAGGAATCTATAACAATTTACATGAGGTCTATAGTAACTCCCGTCCACTTGTATCAAAAGTGCAACTCTTAATTACACTTAAAACACATAATTAAACTTATTATATTTTTAAAACTCAATGATTTATAGCATAAATTAAATTTCTTTTATATTTTAATTAAAAAAGTTGTTAAAAAAAGGCAAAATTATAAAATTGGTCTCCCATTTTATTTCCTATTCGGATTTGGTCTCCCAATTTTTTAATTCATGAATTTGACTCTCTTATTTAGTAAAATCGTGCAATGTTGGTCCCTCATGCCACAATTGAATGTTGACCGTGAGCCAGTGACGTTGATTGTCACATGTCACGTTACTATTGGATGATGACTGTCACGTGTTACGTTCTGATTAGATGTAAACTCTATGAAATATGAAATATATTGTTATTTTCATTGACCAATATGAAGAAGAAATCATGTGACGGGGGGGGGGGGGGATTCTTATTTGTACAAATGGTACTTCGAACTTGGAACGAGTATGAAGAAATTTACGATACTTCTTTACCCTTTGAGTTGTTCTGCCGGATCGGTCGCTCAAGACCTTTGGTCTCTACCCGGACCTGATGAAAAAAATGGGATCACATCTTATGGACTCGTTGAGAATAATTCTGATCTAGTTCATGGCCTATTAGAAGTAGAAGGCGCTCTGGTGGGATCCTCACATATAGAAAAAGATTGCAGTCAGTTTGATAAGGATCGAGTGACATTGCTTCTTCGGTCCGAACCAAGGAATCTCTTAAATATGATTCAAAATGGATCTTATTCTATCGTTGATCAAAGATTTCTCTATGAAAAATATGAATCGGAGTTTGAAGAAGGGGGGGGGGGAGTCCTCGACCCACAACAGATAGAGGAGGATTTTTTCAATCACATCGTTTGGGCTCTTAGAATATGGAGCCCTTGGGGCTTTCTATTTTATTGTATTGAAAGGCCCAATGAATTGGGATTTCCCTATTGGGCCAGGTCATTTCGGGACAAGCGGATCATTTATGATGAAGAGGATGAGCTTCAAGAGAATGATTCAGAGTTCTTGCAGGGTGGAACCATGCAGTACCAGACACGAGATAGATCTTCCAAAGAACAAGGCTTTTTTCGAATAAGCCAATTCATTTGGGACCCCGCGGATCCACTCTTTTTCCTATTCAAAGATCACCCTTTTGTCTCTGTGTTTTCACATCGACAATTCTTCACAGATGAAGAGATGTCAAGGGAACTTCTTACTACTTCCCAAACAGATCTTCCTACATCTATATATAAACACTGGTTTATCAAGAATACGCAAGAAAATCATTTTGAATTGTTGATTCATTGTCAAAGATGGCTTAGAATCAATAGTTCATTATCTAATGGATTTTTCCGTTCTAATACTCTATCTGAGAGTTATCAATATTTATCAAATTTGTTCCTATCTAACGAAGCGCTATTGGATCAAATGACAAAGACATTGTTGAGAAAAAGATGGCTTTTCCCAGATGAGATGGTTGTTGCTATCTGCTCCAATAACGAATCATTGGTTTAACTGAATAACTAAAACAAAAAAATAGATAGACCTTTCTTTCTCTTCGTCTAAGGTCGATGGATCTTCTCAATTGAAAGATCCCCTATATCGATAATACACATTCCAGTTTGGGAACGTCCGGTGCCAAAGTCATTGAATGGGTAAGTCGCCAAAGTTATTTGATGCAATTAGAACTGATTTGAATGAAAAAACAATAGTAAATGGAAATAGAACAAAGTGTATTAGAATAAACAAAATCCGTAAAAAAGTTCCTCGATGGTCATACAAATTTATTGACGAATTGGAACAACGGGAGGGAAAAAATGAAGCAGAAAATTATCAAATTCGTTCTAGAAAAGCCAAACGTGTAGTCATTTTGACTAATAAATCTAATTTTTGTAAGAAGTACGATACTTATAATCCTACAAGAGATACTGATAACGCTGAAAAAAAAAATGAATTGGCTTTAATACGTTATTCCCAACAATTGGATTTTTGGCGAGACATAATCAAAGGATCTATACGTGCTCAAAGGCGTAAAACAGTTACTTGGAAATTTTTTCAAAAAAGGGTGCATTCCCTCCTTTTTTTGGATAAAATTGAAAAACCTTTATTCTTTTCTTTTGATAGTTTCAAATCATGACATGTGATAGTCATCATCCAATAAGAACAACATGACACGTGATAGTCAATATTTCTTTGTAACCGTCAACGTCTAATTGTAACTTGATACCAACATTACACGATTTTACAACATAAAAAGACCAAATTCATAAATTTAAAAACTCAGAGATCAAATCTAAAAACTAGAAATAAAGTAAGAGACCAAATTTATAATTTTACCTAAAAAAAAAATACAGTGTTACATAAATGGTTATGTGGAAGTTTGAAATTTGCCCATGCATTATTACAGTACGGAAATTTCTGCTTGCTAACAGTAACAATTTTGTAGTTTTGTAAAGTAAACGCGTACAACATACCAAGCTAGACTTCTATTGACCCCACTGATGGGCTGTCTTGTTTGATATTTTCTTTCTCACGTTAATTACTTCCATATTATGAATTTATCGCTTCTCTTCAGTCTTCATCCTAATTAGTTTTCAATATTATAACATTTAAATGATTTAATATAATTAAAATGTATAAGTGACTGCAACAAATTAATATTTTTTTTTCTAAATTATATATTTAATAATACAACTTTATTACAGTAATTTTTTTTTACAAAACTTATATATATTTTTTAGCAGCATTTTTTAAGACATAATATATAAAGCTTATTATTAAGATCCCATAATCACAATGCCAGAAAATAATAATTATATTTAATTTAAAGTTCTATTATGTTGCCCTGAAAAAGGTCCTATTATGTTCATTAGAAATAAAAATTAGTTATAAATATTTTATTTAAAGTTTCTCAAGGTTAATATCCCATAAATTAGTTATATAATATCTCTTGACTCTGGTTCGTGGTTCACGATGTTTTGCATATAAGTGTGCATATCGCATGAATTGCTTGTAAGTACTTCTCCAGCATTTGATTGTATCAGACAATCTGTGATTGAATCCTTCCTCAAAATTTCCTCATGGTGTTCATAATTCCAACGCTTCTGTCCATGAAGCTCCAACCACTTTTGCTGCTTCTTGTGATGTACTTCTGTGCATTTGCTGCTTCTTCTGAGATTGCTTCAGAAGCAAATGCTTTGTTGAAGTGGAAATCCAGCCTTGACAACCAAAGTCATGCTTCTCTCTCTTCATGGAGTGGCAATAATCCTTGCATTTGGCTCGGAATTGCATGTGATGAGTTCAATTCTGTTTCCAACATAAATCTTACAAATGTTGGATTAAGAGGTACGCTTCAAAATCTCAACTTCTCATTACTTCCAAACATTCTCACTCTAAATATGAGTCTCAACTCCTTGAATGGAACTATTCCTCCTCAAATTGGTTCCTTATCCAATCTCAACACTCTTGACTTGTCCACTAATAACCTCTTTGGTAGCATTCCCAATACCATTGGTAATCTCTCCAAACTCTTGTTTCTTAATCTTTCTGATAATGATCTCTCTGGTATCATTCCTTTCACCATTGGAAATTTGTCAAAGCTTAGTGTATTATCTATATCCTTTAATGAACTCACTGGACCAATCCCAGCTTCCATAGGCAACTTGGTCAATTTGGACTCCATGCACCTTCATAAAAATAAACTCTCTGGGTCCATACCTTTCACCATTGGAAATTTGTCAAAGCTTAGTGATTTATATATATCCTTGAATGAACTTACTGGACCAATCCCAGCTTCCATAGGCAACTTGGTCAATTTGGACTACATGCTCCTTGATGGAAATAAATTCTCTGGGTCCATTCCTTTCACCATTGGAAATTTGTCAAAGCTTAGTGTATTATCTTTATCCTTGAATGAATTCACTGGACCAATCCCAGCTTCCATAGGCAACTTGGTCCATTTGGACTTCTTGTTCCTTGATGAAAATAAACTCTCTGGGTCCATTCCTTTCACCATTGGAAATTTGTCAAAACTTAGTGTATTATCTATACCCTTGAATGAACTCACTGGACCAATCCCAGCTTCCATAGGCAACTTGGTCAATTTGGACACCATGCACCTTCATAAAAATAAACTCTCTGGGTCCATACCTTTCACCATTGAAAATTTGTCAAAGCTTAGTGAATTATCTATACACTCTAATGAACTCACTGGACCAATCCCAGCTTCCATAGGCAACTTGGTCAATTTGGACTCCATGCTCCTTCATGAAAATAAACTCTCTGGGTCAATTCCTTTCACCATTGGAAATTTGTCAAAGCTTAGTGTATTATCTTTATCCTTGAATGAATTCACTGGACCAATCCCAGCTTCCATAGGCAACTTGGTCCATTTGGACTTCTTGGTCCTTGATGAAAATAAACTCTCTGGGTCCATTCCTTTCACCATTGGAAATTTGTCAAAGCTTAGTGTATTATCTATATCCTTAAATGAACTCACTGGATCAATTCCTTCAACTATTGGAAATTTATCAAATGTCAGGGAATTATATTTTTTTGGAAATGAACTTGGTGGCAAGATTCCAATAGAAATGAGCATGCTTACTGCTCTGGAAAGTTTGCAGCTAGCTTACAATAATTTTATAGGCCATTTACCTCAAAACATTTGCATTGGTGGAACGTTGAAAAATTTTACCGCTGCTAATAACAACTTCATAGGCCCAATTCCAGTGAGTTTGAAGAATTGCTCCAGTCTTATAAGAGTCAGGCTTCAGCGAAACCAGCTAACTGGGGATATAACAGATGCTTTTGGTGTACTTCCAAATTTGGACTACATCGAATTGAGTGACAATAACTTTTATGGTCAACTATCACCTAACTGGGGAAAGTTTCGTAGCCTCACAAGCCTCATGATCTCCAACAATAATTTATCAGGTGTGATACCACCAGAACTAGCTGGGGCAACCAAATTACAACGACTTCACCTGTTCTCAAACCATCTTACAGGAAACATTCCACATGATTTATGTAACTTGCCCTTGTTTGATCTCTCACTCGACAACAATAATCTTACAGGAAATGTTCCCAAAGAAATAGCATCAATGCAGAAACTTCAAATTTTGAAGCTTGGATCAAATAAGTTGTCTGGCTTAATCCCAAAACAACTAGGAAATTTGCTCAATTTATTGAACATGAGTCTGAGCCAAAATAATTTTCAGGGAAATATTCCTTCAGAGCTTGGCAAACTGAAATCTCTTACGAGTCTTGATCTTGGTGGAAATTCATTGAGAGGAACAATACCTTCAATGTTTGGAGAATTAAAAAGCTTAGAAACACTGAATCTCTCTCACAATAATCTTTCAGGTAATCTCTCTAGCTTCGATGATATGACGAGCTTGACATCTATTGATATATCATACAACCAGTTTGAGGGTCCACTTCCAAACATTCTAGCCTTCCACAATGCTAAAATTGAAGCATTGAGAAATAATAAAGGCTTGTGTGGCAATGTCACTGGCTTGGAGCCTTGCTCAACATCAAGTGGGAAATCTCATAATCATATGAGGAAGAAAGTAATGATAGTAATTTTACCCCTTACTTTGGGCATTCTAATACTGGCATTATTTGCTTTCGGAGTCTCGTATCATTTATGCCAAACCTCAACGAACAAAGAAGACCAGGCTACAAGTATACAAACTCCTAACATATTTGCAATATGGAGTTTTGATGGCAAAATGGTATTTGAGAATATTATTGAAGCCACAGAAGATTTTGACGACAAACATCTCATTGGTGTTGGAGGGCAAGGATGTGTTTACAAAGCAGTGCTGCCTACAGGTCAAGTTGTTGCTGTGAAGAAACTCCATTCAGTTCCAAATGGAGAGATGCTCAATCTGAAAGCTTTCACATGTGAGATCCAAGCTTTGACAGAAATTCGACATCGTAACATTGTAAAGTTATATGGGTTTTGTTCACATTCACAATTCTCATTTTTGGTGTGTGAATTCCTGGAGAATGGCAGTGTTGGGAAGACCCTGAAGGATGATGGACAAGCAATGGCATTTGATTGGTATAAGAGGGTTAATGTAGTTAAAGCATGTAGCACATGCTCTGTGCTATATGCACCATGAATGCTCACCTCGAATTGTTCATCGTGATATATCAAGCAAGAATGTTCTTTTGGATTCCGAATATGTAGCTCATGTCTCAGATTTTGGAACAGCCAAGTTTCTTAATCCAGATTCATCCAATTGGACCTCATTCGTAGGAACCTTTGGATATGCTGCTCCAGGTTAATTACCTTTCTTTATACTAAATTGAGGATATCATATTTTTTAGTTTGCCTTTCTTAGTCACAATTGTCCACATTTTGCCTTTGTCACTAGAATCCTATTTTGCGTATGATAGCACTTTTATTTTGTTACAGAACTTGCATACACAATGGAGGTGAATGAGAAATGTGACGTGTATAGTTTTGGGGTCCTAGCATGGGAAATACTTATTGGGAAGCACCCTGGTGATGTTATATCTTCTTTATTGGGATCATCTCCATCTACTCTTGTGGCCTCAACACTCGATCTCATGGCATTGATGGATAAGTTGGACCAACGTCTCCCTCATCCAACAAAGCCAATTGGTAAGGAAGTGGCATCAATTGCAAAGATAGCAATGGCCTGCTTGACTGAAAGTCCACGATCTCGCCCTACCATGGAGCAGGTTGCCAATGAGCTGGTAATGTCAAGCTCATCTTCAATGGATTAGCTCTACATTGTCACTTATATATAGCTGAAAGATTGAACTTAATAAACATGCTTGAGTTTTAATTGTTCTTTTCTATTTTTGTATTGTATCTTTTTTTTTTATATTGTAGATCATTTTATTTTAGTTTTTTGGTTTCTGAACTTTAGATACCTTAACCAAATCAATGATAACATTTGTAAGCTTTATTTTTTTCCTATTAAAATAAAGGAAACAAATATAGTGTTATTTTTTACTTCAGAAAATATAATAATTCAAATCAATTGTTCCCTTTCCTTCAATTAATTTAAAATTAACGACAAGTCAGCAAAGTAAAGGAAAATGCATGAACTACTTATAAGGAAGCTTGAACTGAAATTATTTAAATTTTATCTTGAGTTTTTGATTGGATGTTTTACGTAAAGCATTATGCTCATGATAGAATTGCCTAGATATCATGTGTTCTAGAAGAAAAATGTGTTATGCTCCCAACACCAGCATGAGAAACATTTTGTGAGAATCACCTTTACATATGACCCATAATAATGTATTTTTAGAACTACGATGTTGGGGTCTTATCCTCTAGAGTGGTCTAGTCTTAGATAACTGAATAGCATTCCACATTTAGATTGATAGACTCTGCTGCTAACTAGACTAAGAAAGATAAATTGCAAGGGGACGATAAAGGAAAGCTTAAAGAAAACCGCTTCTACATTTAATTTCTGATAACCCTAGTTCCTACGAAAGTGTGTTGATATATTTGGGTTATGGATTACAATTAAAAAACCCAAAATATACGAAAGTCCATAAAAGTCCAACACAAAACATTATTGGTTTGGGAATTGCTACGTGCACCATTTGTTTTTCTAGTATATCCAACACAACATTGTAATTCCCATATTGCTTTTCCGTAATTGGTTTACGGATATTGTTAGTACGACACTCTAACCAATTGAACTAATAAATCAATTATGTTAAAATAATTATTTTCGCTATAGATAACACTAAAAATTTTCATGTATATTTAATGCATATATAAATTTACATAAGAAATTTTTGACAATTAATTTTGATCTAATAATTAATTTGTTTACATATATAAATTGTAAATAAAAATCGTAGGTTTAATAAAAAAAATTATATATGTAAAAAATACATTATTAACATAAATCTACTAATGTATTTTGATCTAATAGTGTATATATATATAAATTTTAAATAAAAATATAGGTTTCATTTACAATTCATATATGTAAAAAAATTAATTATTAGATCAAAATTAATTGTCACTAAATTTATTATTTAAATTTATATGTGCATTTAATATACATTAGAAATTTTAGTGTTATATATAACGATATTAATTATTTTATAACATAATTGGTCTATTAGCTTAGTTGGGTAGAGCCTTGTACTAACTACTCAAAAGTCACATTAACATTCCATTTTTTTAAATAAATTAAAAAGTATTTTATTTAAAAATAAATAAATTTTTAGAAAAATATTGAAATTTTTAATTTAATAAATAAAGAGAAATATTTTTATTAATTAAAATAATGATTTGAAGGTAAATAAAATAAATGTGTTTTTAGAAAATAAAAAGAATATTATATTTATTCATTTCATAATAAGAAAATATAGTTCATTTTTATAAAACAATAAAATAAAGAAAAATAGAGTAAATAATATAATCAGAACATCTTAGTTATAAATAGAAACATATTAGGTCAGTACTTATATTAAGATATTTCTACACTTTCTCTTCCTTCTAGATCATTCCCTTTTCTAGTAAAACTATCATCCGTGACTTGTTAACCATTGGGAGTAGTGAGAACATGTATAAGTATCCTTAGAAGATCAATTGAGATGAATTTTGGGGTTTTTATGAAATTTTGATTCTATGTTTACAACTATAACTGTGAATTATATATGTTTGACAGACTAATTGGTGTTCCGATGTGAAATTGCTATGAAATTGATGTGTTCTTGTGTTGAGTTTGAATCCTAGAAACTAGGGGTGAGAATAGGCTAGGCCGGCCTACAGGAGCCTACGACCTGGCCTACATAAAGCCTGACCTGACCTGGCCTATTTAATTAAAAAGCTAGGCTCAGGCTTTTTTAAAAGCCTATTAAATTAAATAGGCCAGACTTAGACTTATTAAAAAGCCTTATAAGCCTGATAGGCCGGCCTATATATATATATATATATATATATATATATATATATATATATATATATATATATTATTTTTTGGGTACAATTAATATTATTTTTTTAAAAAAACTAGCAGATTCCATTCCTATAATTAAGTAAAATTTTAATTACAAGGTGTAAGTTTCTTTATATTTCTCATTATTTTTATTAGTTTTCCTATTTCTGTTAACAATTCCTTTTTGTATTCCTATTAGATTTCCTTCTTCTTTTATTACGTTACTGTATTCTAGAGCAAATAAAAATCATATCCTATCATATCCTACGTTCCTATACAAAAATCATATCCTATCATATCCTATTACGTTCCTATACAAAAATCATATCCTATCTTATGGTGAATATGGAGGAGCTAATGATGAAATGACGTTACTATTAATTTTATTGGTAGATATTTTATGCACCGGTTCTGTTCAAATAGAATGGAGATGTAGGCTTTATTTTTTGGTTGTAATAATTAATATGTTGGTTTGATAGACTTGGATGATACTACCTAAGTATGAGGTTTTCTTTTGTTTTAGATTATTTATATCATTTGGTGATTTTTGTTTATATTATTAATATATTTTTAGGACTACCAACTAAATTAACGTTAGATTAAAAATTAAGGCAAATTATATATTAAGGCCTTGTTTAGCCTATTATAGAAGGTGTGTTATTTATTTTTTTTGGTAAAAACAACTAGAAATATTAAAGATTTAATGTGAAGAAGATTTTTAAATAAGCTTTTAAATAGGCTACCAGGCCAGGCTAGGCTTTTAAAAAGGTCAGACCGAGCTAAAATAAAAGCTTTTGATAGGCTATAGACCAGGCTCAGGCCTCAAAAATTAATCGTAGGCTAGGCTCAGACCTGGCCTATTCCCACCCCTACTAGAAACTGAGTATTTTTCTAATTAGTGTGAATTAATGAAATTAAATAAGGAAATATTTACTGTAAGAGGGACTGAAATTCTGATTTTGTATTTTTTTCCCTTTTCTTGCTTTTTAGGGTTTTTTATATATAGTTTGGAATTAATATTATAATTTGGAATTAAAATAGGCTAACAGAATGACATTCTTGAGTTTATATATTGTTTCATACTTTTATTCTTTAAAATTGGTTAAAGTGTATTTAACTATAAGTGTTAGACAAGTGGCCTCAGATATCTTAAGAAGGGGGGGTTGAATTAAGATATTCCAAACTATTTCCCCTAATTAAAAATCTATTTCACTTTTTACTCAAGTTATGAATTCCCTTAATGACAATCTTCTTAAATATTAATTCAAATGAAACAATTTGAATATGAATATAAAGCAATAATAAATAAAGGAGATTAAGGGAAGAGAAAATGCAAACTCAGTTTTATATTGGTTCGGCCACACCCTTGTGCCTACGTCCAGTCCCCAAGCAACCCGCTTGAGAGTTCCACTATCTTGTAAATTCCTTTTACAAGTTCTAAACACACAAGGACAATCCTTCCTTTGTGTTTAGAATTCCTTTACAACAAGAGACTCACAGTCTCTTAATCCCTTAGAGAATGAGAAGAAGAAGAAGAACAAATCTCTCTAGAAAGAGATGGATTTTACAGATTGAGCACTCAAATAATTCCTTAATGAATTGCAATTGAATTGGCCAAGGAATTCTTAAGAGGATAAAATGAATTTTCTCTTTGAGAGGATAAACACTTGTTGTTATGAAAATCTCTGAGCAATTTCGTGTTTAAGTCACATATATATAGACCATTGGTGGTCATGAATAAAGCCTTTGAAAAGTTGTGACTCTTGAAATTATTTTTCTGAAAATCCTGTCTGGTAATCGATTACAGTGATTGTGTAATCGATTACAGCTTTTAAAATTTGAATTAAAACGTTTACTAACTGCTGGTAATCGATTACCAAAATTGTGTAATCGATTACACAGTCTAAAATTTCGAATTCAAATTTTTGTAGCTGTTATAAAACGTATTTGGCCACTGGTAATCGATTACATCCTCTGGTAATCGATTACCAGAGAGTAAAACCTTTGAGAAACACTTTTTTAATTTAAATCACTTGGCCAAACCTTTGCTAATTCAATTAGGAATTCCCTTCCTAATATTCTAGTGATCATGTTGATGTTGTGACTTGTAATCTTGAAGTATTGTCTTGAATTTAATCTTGAAAAGCCCATTTGCATCAATTGCAACACATCATCATGATCATCATCAAAACATCAAAGGCAATTACATCTACAATAAGGTTCTTCAAAAGTCTATTTAAAATTGTTTCATACTTTTAGAATTGCGTAGATATCATGTGTTCTAGAAGAAAAATGTGTTATGCTGACCAATGTGACACCCTCTACCCCGACATTTATATAAATAAATAAAACATATAAAATATTGGTAAACAAATTCACATGGGTAAAAGGTTCACATTTACTTCACTATTACCAAATAAAACTTATTAAAAATATATTCAACTCAAAACAAGGCCGTCAAAATTTATAAAAAAATATTTTGTTAAATCAGTGAGGTAAAATAAAATAGACTATTATGCTCCAATGTCACATCCTATCAAAGCATTGTGTCCTGACGTCCTTCAGTACAAGGTTCCTTAAAGCAATTCATCTAGTCATCTGTTCCCTCGAATACAAAGTTCAAGATCATCACAGGATCCAAACACAAACAACACAAGGAGAGTGAGTTATCACATTCCTAACTAATAGAGAAGCAAGATAACTAGATATACATATCATATAAATAAAATAAAACTTACTTAAACATAACTCATGTAATTCAATCACTTTGTCATTCAAAATTCACTTTTCAATCATCAATTACACTTTTCAATCATCAATCACATTACACAAGAATCACACACTCCGATCAAGACATAATAACACATCAATTTCATAATAAATAATTAGCAAGCGTATGCAATAGTTATGCTAAGACTCAAGCCTATATGCAATCTGATACCATATCAGTGAAAAACCACCCTAGGGCGCTTAGGAGTACATACCAAGACACACCACACAATGGGTATGTCAGGTCACTCTCACTAAGTAAAATCATAGGGAGACCAGTCAGGGTCACGCTGTTTTACGAAAATGCTCCAACCATGCGGAATCGGCACAGGCTTAAAGGAGCACTCAAACTGGGTGACTCCCAAGGTCTACACTCCGAAGAGTCCGTCAGGGCCTCTCTCTCCCGATTCAGGTCTAACCCCTAAAATAATTTTTTGCATGCAGACACTGCTCATGAATTATACAATACCCACGACCTCACCTTCATGTTTTAAACACGTTTAACACAATTGCTCTACAATTTAACACTGGTTCCTAAATAGAAAACCTACACTTTCTCTTTAACACTAGTTCCTAAATAAGAAACTTACACTTTCTCTTTAACACTGTGCATCAACACTTTTCTCAAGATAACACTAGTCGGATTATTGTACAATTCACAACTTACAACACAAGTAATGTCACATTAAGTGTTAACCACACACTTATTCACAGCCAAAACTCATTCACAATTTCACAGATCATAGTGTCACAATCCACCATCACATGTTTACACGTATCTCACAAATTAACACATGTTCAACTTTGTACTTATACTCAATCTCAGTAACAATATTATAATCTCAAAGCAACATGTTATTCAACAATACATCACATATTTCATTTATAAACATTGCTCATGAATTATACAATATCCACGACCTCACACTCGTGTTTCAAACACGTTTAACACATTGTGCTACAATTCAACACTGATTCCTAAATAGGAAACCTACACTTTCTCTTTAACACTGCGCATCAACACTTTTCTCAATATCAACACTGGTTGGGCTATTGTATAATTCACAACTCACAACTCAATACACACATCTCAATACACATGTACCTCAAATCTGACCATAATATTCTCAAACTCCAACACTTGAATAATTTTTGGAATCACACTATAACAACACTACAATATTATTTACATAAAATATTAATATAAATAAATATATAGCTAAATTTATATATATAAAACCAACAACATACATCATATTGGGTCATGAATATAAAATCAATATCTCACTCCCTCTTACGCTAAAAAGCATGAAAAAGAGAAAATACAAAATCAATATCTCACTCCCTCTTACGCTAAACCTCTACTTACTTAATTTTATCAATTCACGCTAATTAGACAAAGGTTCAATTTATAGGGTTCACACTCAACACAAGAATACATCAATTTCACAATAGTTTTTCATTGGGACATCAATTGGTTCATCAAACATATATAATTCACAGTTATAACTATAAGGATAAAATAAAATTTGCAGAAACACCCCAAAACCCATTCTAATTGGTACTCTAAGGATCCCTATACATGTTCTCACTAATCCCCATTTGTGAATAACTCATCCTTTACTTCGATGTAGTCGCTCAAGCGTTCTTCGTTATCAATTGTGGCGTTTCTGGTGCTCTCTAGAGCTCCTCCTCCGGTTTCTCTGTTAGGGTTCCCAAATGTTGGAGAGAAAGAAAAGGGATTGAAGCCTCCATTCTATGGTCCTACATGCGATGCATCTTTCTCCCTCAACAGATATTATTTTGTAAATCCCAACGGTGAAAACATGCATAAATGAATCGCGAACCACATATAAAAATAAGACAACAACCCAACGGTTAAAAAGTTCGGGATCATAGTTTTACCGAGATAGCTCTGGGTTTCTGCGGGAAAAGAAAAGTTACAATGCGAAGGGTATTACTCTCAGCTTCGATATGTTTTCGTAATTCCCAACGGTGAGAATGCTCAGAATTGAGTTGCAAACCTGGTTTTTAAATTTCACGACGATCAAACAGTGAATGAGTCTGAAATCTGAAATCGTCGTTTTTCTGATATAGGTTTGGTGGTATGTGGGAAAAGAGAGAATTTTGTGAGAAAGAGAAGGGAAAATTAAGAGAAAGAGGAAGTTGAAAAGATATCGTCAGTCTGAAAACTGACCTAACATTTCTCTATTTATAACTAGGGTACTCACAACCTATTATTTACTTTATTTATTTATTTATTTATATTATTTTATAAAAATAAACTCTATTTTATTCACTATCAAATGAATAAATAAAATATCCTTTTTATTTTCTCTAAACCATTATTTTAATTAATAAAGTTATTTCTCCTTATTTATTTAATTATGAAAACCTTATCATTTTTTATAAAACTCTATTTATTTACAAATAACAATCCTTTTTAAATTAGTTTATGAAAAATAGGATGTTACAACCAACACTACCATGAGAAACATTTTGTGAGAATCACCTTTACATATGACGTCATAATAATGCATTTTTAGAACTACGATGTTGGGGTCTTATCTTCTAAAGTGCTCTGGTCTTAAATAACTGAATTTTAGACCTTTGCTCATATATTATTAATTCCTTACTGTTTAAAGTTCATATGATTTTATCTATTTCAATTTGATATTTGTGTTACTCTTAAGCAACCACATGACTTTCCTGTCTATAATAAAAGACTAAGAATGCATCAACTAATGTGAGATCAATCCAGTCAATCATGCTAGGAAAAAAGACCACTCCATATATTAAGAGAGCTAGAATACTCATAAAATACCCCACTCTTCTTTATGTTATTGTCATTGAAATGCAAATAACCAGCCATTAGAACAAAAAGAAAAACACTACAAGACCATAGAATAGATCAGTCCTTGCACTCTATCAAGAAATGACAGATCTATTCACTCTATCAATAACCCAGCCAGATCTAGTGTATCATAAGGGATTTACTTTTTCTATTGATTCCTCCGGATTGGGTCAAAAACATTTCTTGAATGAGTTATTCAATTCAAGGGATGAATCGAATAATCACTCTTTATTGGTTCTACCTCCTCTTTTTTATGAAGAGAATTAATCTTTTTTTATCGAAACATCATAAAAAAAATAGGTCCAGCCCTCTTGCGGGAATAATTTGAAAGATCCAAATTATTGTTGAGGCAGAACACTCAATGCAGAATCTGATACTTTAAGCTCTCCATCAGCATCCACCAGCAAATTCTCCAGATGTAATATATAATGAAAGACAGTAAAATAATGTTAATTAACTTGCTCTCTCTCTTTTTTATGCAAAGTCAATGAATGTGACATACATGACAGGATCCACAGCATACATAATACTACTATTAGCCTTTAACTAGACATCACCATTTTGGAAATTGACTCTGTACAAAAGACTTCCAGAAAGTATGTGGAGTTTAATTCTGGCGAAAAGTTTCTATTCATTTAAGAGGTGAGACTTCAAATCATTTGGCAATGGCTGGAGCTAGCTTTGCCGTGGTAGAAAATATAGAGATATGAGTCGGTCCAATAACATGTGAGATCTAAAATAAATTTTAAGAGAAATAATTTATTTTAAATGAGAAACATATATGATATTTTAAATGTTGATTAATGTAATTTAAGTAAATATTCACATGTTTAATTTTACGCATGATCCATTTCATTCATTTCAATTCTTTTTTTTCTTTTTATCCTTATTTTTAGTTTAAATTATTTTTTTGATCTTTTTTATTTATATTATTCATAATGATGTATCTATTTTTAAAATGTTGAATTTGATTTCTAAAACAAAAATGCTCATATTACTCCTTTGTCTAAATTGACACAAATGATGTCAAACGAAAAGATCATAATGAATGAATATCACAAAACAGATGATCAAATTGAATAATAATTAAAAAAAAGTAGTTAATGCCCAATATGGACATATGAGTATTTTGAAGGGGGGAGTAGGGTCCAAAGGCAATGTGTAAGGGCCAATAGTAGTTCCCTTAGAAAAATAGATTCAAATGGTCCATTCTGATCTTAATAACAATAATTAAAATTGAAAAGGAATAATGAAAACATACTTAATTACTAATGCGTAAAATATGGATTTATTAATGCTAAGTGTACCATAAACTGAAAGTTTGGAATTCATATCCTAAAGTGTAGTTGTATTTTCAAATAATCTAAATCAGATAAAATAAATAATTTTAAGTTTTTATCTTAAGTTGGGGATGATTTGTATTGCATTCAAGAAAATAAAATTAAAAACAAACAACAATTTGAAGAAAAGATATGTATGAAAAAGAGTGACTCATATTATGATTTCACATGTACCGTTTTTCCTTAATTCCTATTTTAATTAAGAACTCTAAGTTATTGATTAATAGTCTAATATCTCTTATTTTAATTGTCAACCTATAGTTAAAGTCTGAGAATACTCTCTCCCCAAAATTAATCATGCATTAGTCATTTTGAATTTAATTTATGGTTAAAGATAAATAATATAGAAGTTTGTAAAAAAAAGAAATTCATGTCACCAGTTTGATCATACAAGTTTTATGAACCATTTCATTCTATAGGTCAATTAATTATGAGAAGATGACCATAAGCACATAATGAACTAATAATCAGAGTGATTTCAATATAGAAGTGAAAGCAATGAAAAGATACAATTAATTGAATAGAAGAATTTTATTAAAAAGAGAAATTAAAGTAAATGAGTATAACCACATCAGAATCCGGTTCTAAGGAGTTTGGCCAATTATGATCACATAATCATTAAACAACATATAATATTGCATTAAAAATAAAAGAGATTAAAAATACTAACAGATTCGGACCACCCAATTGTTTGTGTAATTCACTTCTCAAAAAACTGTTTCTGTTCGTAAATAAAAATAAAGCATAACCTAAAAACACCTTTTACGCATCTATTTACACTTCTATGAATTTAGAGCGTTGATTTACTAAGTGTGTGTATTCAGACATTAAAATTTTATAATTGTTTAAAAAAAATTAATTAAACATTTTAAAAACGAAATATCCTCTATATATATATATATATATATATATATATATATATATATATATATATATATATATATATATATATGCGCACATTAGCTAAGGGATGAAGTATGTATTTTAACACAAGAAGGGAGTGCAGTGAAATATTTGCACCTTAGAGGCGGTGGTAGTGTAAAGAATATTTTAGTAATGTAGTTTATTTTAATGGAAACAAACAGAATTTTAACGCAAAATTAAAAAGAAATAAAGTGTCATGTATTAAAATGTGTTAGGAAAAGAGAGTAAAGTTTTTAATATAAGAGGAGATGATAGTGTGATATTCGCATTTTTTAAGAGAGGAAAGTGTAATTTATTCTAGTAATATTGCTATTAATAAATATTTTAATACTTAATTGATAATGATAACAAAAAATTAAAAAGACTAAATTGGGTTTTAGTAAAATCTAATGCAATGGTAGAACATTAAAATTATTTGTATGAGTCATTTTAATAAATTAATTTCAACCCTTTCCTTTTAGTACTTTAAGTAAACGGGATGATAGAGGGTTAATGAAGTAAAAAAGGATATTTTACTCTAACGTGTTTGCTGTTTTACATTAATTTCTATAAAATTTAGGGTTTTAATAGCATTTTTAATTCTTTTATTGAATAGTAAATACATTGATATATATTTTAAAAAATAGGAAGGAAATTCGATATTTTCATTTGAGTCGTTAATCTTGAAGTATATCAAATCAAATTGTGATCATGTAACCCTCCCTAAGGGTTATTACTTATTAGGGCTGGTCCTGGATGCAGTGCACATGCTTGGCTTTTCTTATATCCGCGTTCGTAGTCTTTCTTTGTTGTCTTTTTTTTTTTTTTTTTTTGTATCTTTCCCTTTAGAAAGGCAGGTATTATACTTCATTCTTTCTTCTTATGTAAATATTACACTATACACAGAAATTTTGAGGAAGGCACGGCACGTTCAGAGGAATAAGAGAGAAAAATTTTGAAGGTTTAAAAAATGAGAAAAATATTTTTTGTTATTTTAAAATTTTTTGAGAACATAATTATCCAATCATTATTTAAGGAACACATTCCCAAAGAAAATTTCACAAGCTGAAAATGTAAACTTAAAAAAAAAAATCTGTTGGCAACTTTTACTTTATAAAAGTTAAAAAAAAAATTAATAACTAAAAACTCTTAAAAAATAAAAAAGATATTTTTCCAGTCGATAAAATAATAAAACATCTTTTTGAACTGCATCCCAACATATCCATTATACTTTTCTCTTTTAATAGATCGGAAGTATTGCACTTTTGCTGCTCATTCCTTATGATAAAATATATAATTTAATATACTATTTTTATCCGTTCAAAGAACACGGATTTCCTCTACCTATTCTGTCCGAGACTAGTTTTATTTATTATTGGTGTTTGTCATTGAAATAAAAAAATTTACACACGAAACAAATTAAATATGAATTTTTCTATTAAATAAATCATTCTCCTAGATATAAACGTTTAGGATTAACGCAACTTACTAAAAAAATATTCTTTATAAGATTTTAAAATGTATATTTTAGTGATTTCATTTTATTTAATAATAATTTTTATATAAATAAAATCATTCAAAAATTTGAATGTCTAATATCCATATATTAGCATTACATTTATTAAATTCAATCAACATATTATATTTAATAATGTTATTAAAATTTATCATGTATGATTTTTAACAAATATAATATTAGAAAAATACTAGATTATTTAAATATTTATATAATTATGATTAATAACACTAACTAAATACTACCTTAATATTTGTATTTAATTTGATTTTACTTATATATACGTATATCATTTGTAATTATTCTTTTAGAATACTAATTTGCTAAAATAATAATTAAAATATATTTTAAACATATAATATTTATTTATAATCATAATAATTAATTGTATAAGTTATACCGTTAATTATAATAATCTAAAATATAATTCACTACTACACAGTGAAAGTTAGTAATATTTTTTATTTAACATTTAGTAAAATATTACTAAATTTTTTTGGTAACATTTAAAAAATATCATCAAATATAAATAAATATTATTATTATATTTTTATAATATTTTATGAATTTCTTGATTGGTGTTGAGATAATGATAGTGTGAAGTCGTATTTTTTTTATTAGTAAAATTCAAAAAGATGATGGATCCCAAGGACTTCATAATCATAATAGGCATATAAAAATTATTGTGCAACATATCCGTTGCAATAAAATGGTGTGAAAACAATGCATAATGCAATCATCATGTATATTTTATTCAACGAGAGTAATTCTAAAATAAATAAAAAAACTCTCAACCTCTTGATAACTTGGAACCGATAACAATTTACATGAAATATATAGTAACTCCCCTCCCCTTGTATCAAAAGTGTAACTCTTAATTATACTCATCTAGAAAAGAAACAACTAAGCTCATCTAAAACACATAATTAAACTTATTATATTTTTAAAATTCAATGATTTATAGCATAAATTAAATTAAATTTCTTTTATATTCTAATTAAAACAGTTGTTAAAAAAATAGTGTTACAGAAATGGTTATGTGGAAGTTTGAAATTTACCCATGCATAACACTATGGAAATTTCTGCTTGCCAACAGAAACAGTATTGAAATTTACCCATACAGACTTATATTGATCCCACTGATCGGCTGTCTTGTTTGATATTGTCTTTCTCACTTTAATTATTTCCATATTATGAATTTGTCGCTTCTCTTCGGTCTTCATCCTAATTAGTTTTCAATATTATAACATTTAAATGATTTAATATAATTAAAATGTATAAGGGACTGCAACAAATTAATATTTTTTTTCTAAATTATATATTTAATAATACATAACTTTATTACATTAATTTTTTTATAAAACTTATATATTTTTTTTAGCAGCAATTATTTTTTAAGACATATAATATATAAAGCTTATTATTAAGATCCCATAATCACAATGCCAGAAAATAATAATTATATTTAATTTAAAGTTCTATTATGTTGCCCTGAAAAAGGTCCTATTATGTTCATTAGAAATAAAAATTAGTTATAAATATTTTATTTAAAGTTTCTCAAGGATAATATCCCATAAATTAGTTATATAATATCTCTTGACTCTGGTTCGTGGTTCACGATGTTTTGCATATAAGTGTGCATATCGCATGAATTGCTTGTAAGTACTTCTCCAGCATTTGATTGTATCAGACAATCTGTGATTGAATCCTTCCTCAAAATTTCCTCATGGTGTTCATAATTCCAACGCTTCTGTCCATGAAGCTCCAACCACTTTTGCTGCTTCTTGTGATGTACTTCTGTGCATTTGCTGCTTCTTCTGAGATTGCTTCAGAAGCAAATGCTTTGTTGAAGTGGAAATCCAGCCTTGACAACCAAAGTCATGCTTCTCTCTCTTCATGGAGTGGCAATAATCCTTGCATTTGGCTCGGAATTGCATGTGATGAGTTCAATTCTGTTTCCAACATAAATCTTACAAATGTTGGATTAAGAGGTACGCTTCAAAGTCTCAACTTCTCATTACTTCCAAACATTCTCACTCTAAATATGAGTCACAATTCCTTGAATGGAACTATTCCTCCTCAAATTGGTTCCTTATCCAATCTCAACACTCTTGACTTGTCCACTAATAATCTCTTTGGTAGCATTCCCAATACCATTGGTAATCTCTCCAAACTCTTGTTTCTTAATCTTTCTTACAATGATCTCTCTGGTATCATTCCTTTCACCATTGGAAATTTGTCAAAGCTTAATGTATTATCTATATCCTTTAATGAACTCACTGGACCAATCCCAGTTTCCATAAGCAACTTGGTCAATTTGGACTCCATGCACCTTCATGAAAATAAACTCTCTGGGTCCATACCTTTCACCATTGGAAATTTATCAAAGCTTAGTGTATTATATATATCCTTGAATGAACTCACTGGACCAATCCCAGCTTCCATAGGCAACTTGGTCAATTTGGACTTTATGCTCCTTGATCTAAATAAACTCTCTGGGTCCATTCCTTTCACCATTGGAAATTTATCAAAGCTTAGTGTATTATCTATATCCTTTAATGAACTCATTGGACCAATCCCAGCTTCCATAGGCAACTTGGTCCATTTGGACTCCTTGTTCCTTGAAGAAAATAAACTCTCTGGGTCCATTCCTTTCACCATTGGAAATTTGTCAAAGCTTAGTGGATTATATATATCCTTGAATGAACTCACTAGACCAATCCCAGCTTCCATAGGCAACTTGGTCAATTTGGACTCCATGCACCTTTTTAAAAATAAACTCTCTGGGTCCATTCCTTTCACCATTGGAAATTTGTCAAAGCTTAGTGAATTATATATATTCTTGAATGAACTCACTGGACCAATCCCAGCTTCCATAGGCAACTTGGTCAATTTGGACTTCATGGACCTTCATGAAAATAAACTCTCTGGATCCATTCCTTTCACCATTGGAAATTTGTCAAAGCTTAGTGTATTATCTGTATCCTTGAATGAACTCACTGGACCAATCCCAGCTTCCACAGGCAACTTGGTCCATTTGGACTCCTTGTTCCTTGATGAAAATAAACTCTCTGGATCTATTCCTTTCATCATTGGAAATTTGTCAAAGCTTAATGTATTATCTATATCCTTTAATGAACTCACTGGATCAATTCCTTCAACTATTAGAAATTTATCAAATGTCAGGAAATTAGTATTTATTGGAAATGAACTTGGTGGCAAGATTCCAATAGAAATGAGCATGCTTACTGCTCTGAATAGTTTGCAGCTAGCTGACAATAATTTTATAGGCCATTTACCTCAAAACATTTGCATTGGTGGAAAGTTGAAAAAAATTTCTGCTGAAAATAACAACTTCACAGGCCCAATTCCAGTGAGTTTCAAGAATTGCTCCAGCCTTATAAGAGTCCGGCTTCAGCGAAACCAGCTAACTGGGGATATAACAGATGCTTTTGGTGTACTTCCAAATTTGGACTACATCGAATTGAGTGACAATAACTTTTATGGTCAACTTTCACCTAACTGGGGAAAGTTTCGTAGCCTCACAAGCCTCATGATCTCCAACAATAATTTATCAGGTGTGATACCACCAGAACTAGCTGGGGCAACCAAATTACAACGACTTCACCTGTTCTCAAACCATCTTACAGGAAACATTCCACATGATTTATGTAACTTGCCCTTGTTTGATCTCTCACTCGACAACAATAATCTTACAGGAAATGTTCCCAAAGAAATAGCATCAATGCAAAAACTTCAAATTTTGAAGCTTGGATCAAATAAGTTGTCTGGCTTAATCCCAAAACAACTAGGAAATTTGCTCAATTTATTGAACATGAGTCTGAGCCAAAATAATTTTCAGGGAAATATTCCTTCAGAGCTTGGCAAACTGAAATTTCTTACAAGTCTTGATCTTGGTGGAAATTCTTTGAGAGGAACAATACCTTCAATGTTTGGAGAATTAAAAAACTTAGAAACACTGAATCTCTCTCACAATAATCTTTCAGGTGATGTCTCTAGCTTCGATGATATGACGAGCTTGACATCTATTGATATATCATACAACCAGTTTGAGGGTCCACTTCCAAACATTCTAGCCTTCCACAATGCTAAAATTGAAGCATTGAGAAATAATAAAGGCTTGTGTGGCAATGTCACTGGCTTGGAGCCTTGCTCAACATCAAGTGGGAAATCTCATAATCATATGATAGTAATTTTACCCCTTACTTTGGGCATTCTAATACTGGCATTATTTGCTTTCGGAGTCTCGTATCATTTATGCCAAACCTCAACGAACAAAGAAGACCAGGCTACAAGTATACAAACTCCTAACATATTTGCAATATGGAGTTTTGATGGCAAAATGGTATTCCAGAATATTATTGAAGCCACAGAAAATTTTGACGACAAACATCTCATTGGTGTTGGAGGGCAAGGATGTGTTTACAAAGCAGTGCTGCCTACAGGTCAAGTTGTTGCTGTGAAGAAACTCCATTCTGTTCCAAATGGAGAGATGCTCAATCTGAAAGCTTTCACATGTGAGATCCAAGCTTTGACAGAAATTCGACATCGTAACATTGTAAAGTTATTTGGGTTTTGTTCACATTCACAATTCTCATTTTTGGTGTGTGAATTCCTGGAGAATGGCAGTGTTGAGAAGACTCTGAAGGATGATGGGCAAGCAATGGCATTTGATTGGTATAAGAGGGTGAATGTTGTTAAAGATGTAGCAAATGCTTTGTGCTATATGCACCATGAATGCTCACCTCGAATTGTTCATCGTGATATATCAAGCAAGAATGTTCTTTTGGATTCCGAATATGTAGCTCATGTCTCAGACTTTGGAACGGCCAAGTTTCTTAATCCAGATTCATCCAATTGGACCTCATTCGTAGGAACCTTTGGATATGCTGCTCCAGGTTAATTACCTTTCTTTATACTAAATTGAGGATATCATATTTTTTAGTTTGCCTTTCTTAGTCACAATTGTCCACATTTTGCCTTTGTCACTAGAATCTTATTTTGCGTATGATAGCACTTTTATTTTGTTACAGAACTTGCATACACAATGGAGGTTAATGAGAAATGTGACGTGTATAGTTTTGGGGTCCTAGCATGGGAAATACTTTTTGGGAAGCACCCTGGTGATGTTATATCTTCTTTATTGGGATCATCTCCATCTACTCTTGTGGCCTCAACACTCGATCTCATGGCATTGATGGATAAGTTGGACCAACGTCTCCCTCATCCAACAAAGCCAATTGGTAAGGAAGTGGCATCAATTGCAAAGATAGCAATGGCCTGCTTGACTGAAAGTCCACGATCTCGCCCTACCATGGAGCAGGTTGCCAATGAGCTGGTAATGTCAAGCTCATCTTCAATGGATTAGCTCTACATTGTCACTTATATATAGCTGAAAGATTGAACTTAATAAACATGCTTGAGTTTTAATTGTTCTTTCCTATTTTTGTACTGTATCTTTTTTTTATATATATTGTAGGTCATTTTATTTTAGTTTTTTTGGGTTTCTGAACTTTAGATACCTTAACCAAATTAATGATAACATGTGTAAGCTTTATTTTTTTTCCTATTAAAATAAAGGAAACAAATATAGTATTATTTTTTGTTTCAGAAAATATAATAATTCAAATCAATTGTTCCCTTTCCTTCAATTAATTAAAAATTAACGACAAGTCAGCAAAGAAAAGGAAAATGCATGAACTACTTATAAGGAAACTTGAACTGAAATTATTTCAATTTTATCTTGAGTTTTTGATTGGATGTTTTACGTAAAGCATTATGCTCATGATAGAATTGCCTAGATATCATTTGTTCTAGAAAAATGTGTTATGCTCACCAACACCAGCATGAGAAACATTTTGTGAGAATCACCTTTAAATATGACGCCATAATAATGCATTTTTAGAACTACGATGTTTCGTTCTTATCTTCTAAAGTGGTCCAGTCTTAGATAACTGAATAGCATTTCACATTTAGATTGATAGACTCTGCTGCTAACTAGACTAAGAAAGATAAATTGCAAGGGGACGATAAAGGAAAGCTTAAAGAAAACTGCTTCTACATTTAATTTCTGATAACCCTAGTTCATACGAAAGCGTGTTGATATACTAGGGCTATGGATTACAATTAAAAAACCCTAAATATAAGAAAGTCCATAAAAGTCCAACACAAAACATTATTGGTTTCAGAATTGCTACGTGCACCATTTGTTTTTCTGGTACACCCAGCATAATATATGTAATTCTCATATTGTCTTTCTGTAATTGGTTTACGGATTCACAATTCATAAATCAATTATAGATCCGTAATTGGCTTATGGATTTCCTAATCCGTAAATGGTTTATACAATTTTTTATTAATTTTTTAAAGGATATATTTTACGAATTAATTTAAAATTAATTGTCTAGGCAGAAATTGAACTTGTGACTTTCACATTATTAGCAAGACGCTCTAACCAATTGATAATCAATTGAGCTAATAAGTCAATTATGTTATAAAATAATTAATGTCGTTATATATAACACTAAAACTTTTAATGTATATTTAATGCACATGTAAATTTACATAATAAATTTTATGACAATTAATTTTGATCTAATAATTAATTTATTTACATATATAAATTGTAAATAAAAATCGTAGGTTTAATAAAATTTTATATATGTAAAAAATACATTATTAACATATATAAAATTTTAATGTATATTTAATGCACATGTAAATTAACATAAATATATATATATATATATATATATATATATATATAAATTTTAAATAAAAATCATAGGTTTCATTTATAATAATTCATATATGTAAATAAATTAATTATTAGATCAAATTTAATTGTCACTAAATTTATTATTTAAATTTATATATGCATTAAATATACATTATAAATTTTCGTGTTATATATAGTGACATTAATTATTTTATAACACAATTGGTCTATTAGCTTGTGAATAAGTGTGTGATTAATACTTGATATGATATTAGTTGTGTTTTGAGTTGTGTATTATACAATCACCTAATTGGTGTTTACCTTAGAAAAATATTTATGCGCAAGGTTTTAAAAGGAAAGTGTAGAGTTCCAAGTTAAGAACTTGATATGTTAAATTGTAGCGCAATGTGAATGGTATTAAAAGAAAAGTATAGGGATTTCAAGTTAGGAACTTGAGATGTTAAATTGTAGTGCAATGCGAGAAGTGTTAAAGGAAGAGTGTACGGTTCCAAGTTAAGAACCTGAGGAGTTAAATTGTAATGCATTGGGTTAAATGTGTTTTAAAAATAAGTGTAAGACCGTGGGTATTGCATAATTCACGAGTAGTATTTGTATGCAAAAGTTATTTTAGGGGTTGGATCTGAATCAGAAAGGTAAGATCCTAATGAATTCTTTGGAGTCTAAGTGTTAACATGTTGGCAAGTGTACCAAATTGTCACAAGTAGTAAAGTACTCGGAAGTCCGAGTGTCGAATCCACAGGAACTTTATTTGTACTTAGATTAATGCAAACCCAAGTTAAAAGCAATTGATAAAGAATTTAAAATAAAGATAAAGAAGTATATTAGATAAGATAAAGATTTAAAAGAAAGGATAAAAGATTTAAAGATAAAAATAGAAGATAGAGAAGATAAAATATTTAAATTAAGAGATGATAAAAATAAAAGAAAATAAAAGATAAAAGATAAGATAAGAAAAGTAAAAGATAAAAATAAAATCAAATCAAATTTTGATAAGGTTAGGACCTGACCTACCTTGTTTGCCTAGGATGTATGAGTTTATGATTTTTCTTTTTCTTTATCAATTTAGGTAATTCTATTCTACATACATCTGTTCAATTACTTGCCTCTGATTCCTTATAATGACAAGCCTATTTTATTTATCTATCTTCTAAATTCCTTTGCAAAGACTCAACAAATAAAGTATATGAAGTATGAATTCTAGATGTTTGCAAGAATGCATAGGCATAAAATTATCATTATATTCCTAGCAATGATTTTCTTATAAAATCCTTTATTTTTGTTCTATTAGAAGTTATCCTCTTCCGAGCGTCTAACCCCTAAAACCAATACATGCATATCTTCTTTAAATCTTACTTAGAAGTTACCCTCTCCTGAGCGTCTAATCCCTAACATAATTAAAGATGAATAATGCAAGATAAAAACAGAAAAGATAATAGAATAGAAAACACATTTGCATTGATAAATAATGAATACATCATACATCGCTTGGCTTTTAGGCCTGCAAGGCCCTAATTAGAGGTTTAGCCACTTATGGCCATTGAGGGGGTTTTAAAATGGATGAGGTATAAGGACTGATTGGATAAGAGGGGTAAAGAAAGAAAGGGAGTAAATGAAACCCCTAGGGGATGGGGTTATGTGGTGTTGTGTTTCTCCTCCTTGGCTTGACTCTCTTTTTATAGTTGTTGGAGTGGACTTGGGCCTAATGTTAAAAATCTTCCTAATGATATTTTTTTGATTTGTTTTGCTTTTAATCATATCTCCTTGAGACTTCCTGATATTTTGGATATTTTCTCAATCTTTTTCTCTTTTAATCTCTCCTTTTCATATCTGCAAGTCATAAATAACAAAAATATCAAATCTTAATATTTAAGCCAAAGATAACTGTTAAATAAATATTTTTAAAGATATTTTCAATATATTTTTATTATCAAAATAACTCATATTTAGCAGTTATCACTAAGCCTTGGGGGTAAATACACTCGATTTGAGTGCTTCTTTAAGCCTATATTAATCTTATATGGTTGGAGCATTCTCGCAAAATAGAGGGACCTTGACTGGTCACCTTATGATTTCACTTAGTGAGAGTTACTTGACATACTCATTGTGTGGTGTCTTTTGTTATGTACTTCTAGGCACCTTGCTGTTGTTTTTCACTGACATGATATCACATTGCATATATGATTAAGTCTTAGTGTATATGTTGCATAAAGCTTATGTAATGATCATTATGACTTGTTACGTAATGGTGGGCAATGAATTATGTGAGTTTGAGATGTTGTGTTGTACTAGAGATGTGTCGTTCTAAACACGTGATTAATGTGAAAGTGTGGAATGTGATTTGTGATTAAATCCTTGGGGACAAGTGACGTTATATAATGAGTGGTAAAATGATGCGAATTGTGTTAAGTTAAGCTTCTTATACTTATATTATATGTATATATGTGTTTTCAGTTATCTCTACATGTTTAAGAATGCGATAACTCACTCCCTGTGTGTTGTTTGTGTTTGTATCCTGTGATAATCTTGAACTTTGTGTTCGTGGGAGAAGATGATTAGGTGGATTGCCTTAAGAAATCTTGTGCAGGAGGACGTCAAGATACAATGCTCTAATAGGACGTGACATTGAGGGCATGAGTTTCTATTTTAATTGCATGATATTCTTAACATGTTATTTTACTTTATTTTATTCTACTGTTTAATTTCCTTGGATGAGTATGTCTCTCTTGATGTGTAAACACATGACTACTTGACTCCCGTCTTTTGTGTGTAGTCATGAATAAGGTTTTTAAACCTTGTGATTCAGTAATGCACCATTAATGACGGTTTGATTCTTATTTCGTTATATGCTTGTGGTAAGAACCTATAAGTTTGTTGATATATTGCTCTTATATAAAACACTTTTTCTTTAACAATGGAAATATATTAGAGAGATTTTAATTAATTAAATTCTAAATTTAAAATTCATGTATGTATATGTGTAACTATATCAGTGAGTATAATTTTAAGTACTTGTCTTTGATTCTTATGGAATATATATATATATATATATATATATATATATATATATATATATATATGTATGTGTCAAAAGTAAAATTTCTTTAATATAAAATAAAATATACATTGTATATATTTAGTAACGATATATTTATACAATAAAAAAAATATTCATTATTTTATAATTTTAGATGGTAAGATAAAAAATATGCTTTTTTTTTCTATTTTTTCTATAAGTATGAACATGATAAAAAAAAATTGAAATGCAAATATTATTTTTGTTTTCTTGATTGATAACACTTCTTTAGAAACAAGAATCTCAGTCTCCACTATTGAGACAAAACCAAAAGTGACGAGGCTGCAAAACGACTACAGGATGAGATCCAGAGAATTAAATCTCATAAGGTGAAACGATCCTACTAATGGAACTTCTAATACTCAGTTTGAAGCAGAAAGTTGTGTTTTGTTTTTCTTTCCCTTTAGAGTCATGATGGACAATTTTTCTTCTTTAGATTCAATTATAACCTTGTATTTGGAAATATATAATTAACAACATCTTCTTGCCTAATTGCTAATCTAGTGCTGGCCTCGCATCAATGTCTTTGGGTGCAAGAAATTCAAGGATATTTGCCCTTGAAAAAATAATTGCTACTTCTTCTATAACATTGCTGTCACTACTATAAAAGCAGCTTTCTACGTCAAGAATTCTACGACGATTTCACAGAACCGCCGTAGAAGGTGAACTGGTGGCATGTTCGTATTTAAGGGCATGAGAACGACGACGTTTGCCCCTACCCGTCGTAGACATGTCAATGGCATCTCATTTACCAAAGGCAGAAGAGCCGGAATGGGTTTTCAGTGGCAAGGGACGTTGGAACCAAGTGCATTCCGTTCTTGAAGCCAAGAATTTGATGAATCATTTGTTCAATCTGGCATCTTCCTCTAGGTAGTAGCTTATCTCCAAACAAAATTTACGGTCCATGTTGTGATGATATGACTGAATCTTTGTCTATGCCTTTCTATATTTCAGGTGTTTATTGCGAGACAAAGAACTTTTTATTGTTTTTATGTTATAAATCAACTCAGCAAAGGGCAAACCAACACAGGGGAATTAGTAGCAGACAAGGAGCAGACAAGAAACAAAAGGAGAATATGCAAGCCACACTACCTGGAGGACTACGTGACCCGTGCCAACAACAAACGCTGAGCTGGTAGCCTCTCATTGGTCGAAGGAGATCTTGTTGCTGGCTAGGAATCATGCTTCACTACCATTCTGTTATTTTGCTTTTTGTGCACCTTAGGACCTGTAGAGGAAATGCAATAACAGAATTAGCATTTCAGTGCTTATAAATATGATAGTCATTGTAATGAAATGCAAGCAATAAAACAGAAATTTCCTCTCCTCTAATCCCTCTTCTGGAGTTCTTCCTAGTTCTCGAATACTAGGACATAACATTTTCAGGTTATTGCATGTTATTTTTCTTCCTTATCATGTGTAGGTGGTCATCAGCTTAGCAAAACTACTGGAAATATTGGTGGCAAAGTAGCAGGTGATAAGTATAGACTACAATTAACCTTATAAGGTTGCCTCTTATATGGAAAAAAAAAACAACGCATATGCGTATGAGAATGGGCCGAGTACTGTGATCGTGAACAAGCAAAGGAAGATCTAGAGACGGTTTTTTTTTTTCTAATGATTATTTTCATAAATTTAAGTTACATGAATTTCAACTAACTAATATTTGCCAGAGCCAGTGCTTCGGTTAAGCATATCATGCACAAGAAAATTTTGTAGGGATTGCCACTAATCACAATGATTTTTCACTTTTGGTATATTTATGAATATTATGGCTAGGAAAATCAGTAGTTTTAGTCCAAAACAGATGTGGCTAGGAATAAAGATCTTGGAAATTACAAGATAAAGGGAGCTTTGACTTCAGGATTGCAAGTCGCACACAACTGAGAAATTCAAATTCTATTTTTAGGGCATTTTCTTGGATTGCTAGGTAATTTTAAGTTCAGATGGTGTTAGTAAAGTATCATACTCCTTTATATTAGATACCATTGGCTACTGGGTATTTTAAGCCAAAGTAAATTGGCATGTTATCTGAAATTACAGGATCTGGTCCCATTAGCCACATCATCAGGCTTACTTCCCTCAGGTTTTCTGAGGAAGTGTGTCTCTTTTCTGCCCTGCCTAGATGACCAAATGAACTATTTTTTACCACTGTTTTCATTAGTTCAAAGTTTAATGTTGTCTTTGGTCTATAGTAACAATGTGTTGAGTGATGACTATAACCATGCTAGTAAATATGTTATATATTTCTGCATTTTATCTTGACCAATTATTTTGCACCTTATATCATTTGTCTTGATGCAGTTATCTGAGGCTGCAAAATGTTCTATGTACTGTAGAAACTAGTGTAAGTTGTGTTTTATCATTTATTGGCATCCAAGAAAGATGCTTGTACATTTATATTTTTGTGAAGTTCTATGTAATTATTGCCTTTAAATTATTCGTTGGACTCCTTGCTGTTAGAATGAGGAACTCTTCATATCATTCTAATGGTTTCTAGGACACCATTGTGACTTTCTTTCTTATAATTCATTTGTTTGTATGAGGTAAGATCTGGTGCTTCAATGCAAAGGATTATTTTATTTAATAACATTAGATTAGACTTGGTGCTTCAAAACTTAGACATTGTTTAATAAAATAAAAAAGAAATTGCATTTCATGATTTAAATGTTCGTAAAACTGTTCAAGCATATTCCACTACATTCATTGCCTTAGGTCTTTGAGACTTATGATTTTGTTTCTTTCTATGTGTATGACCAATTAAAATTTGAGACAATAATATTCCCTATTACTGTAATATTGGAAAGTTGTTGTCTTGTAATCATGATATATATGTTATGTTTAATGATGTGTTTTTGTACTGTCATGCAGTAGGTGGAAGAGAAAGGATTAATTGCTGAGATTGCTGACAAAATTGAAACTTATATCAAAGAAAAAGGACCTCCTCTAGCATTGTTGTCTAAATTTAAAGAAGGCAGTGCTTTCTTAAAAGATGATGGATCCGTTGATGCATTGAATGACCTATAAATTTTATTTAAACTTATGGATAAATCAAAAACGCCTTGATAACGTGGTTTTTGACTTATGTCTGACCCGAGGTCTTGACTATTATACTGGAGTTATATTTGAAGCTGTCTCTAAAGGGATACTCATGAGGTAAGTCTCACAAGTCATCTTTTATCTTATGTCTATTCTGAGTTATATTTGGAGTTATATTTGTCTCTTTCATTACAGAGAAAAACACTATACCTGTTTGACAAGATTCATGAACGGAAAAACAAAAAAGAGAATGTAGTAAAAAAAAGAGAATAAAATATTTTATATTTGGAATTATATTCTGAGTTATATTTATCTTTTATTAACTTCGATGGTATGTTTTGAAGCATTTTTTAATGTAGTAAAAAAAAGAGGAAATTTTTTTAAATGTACTTTACTAGAGGTCCAAAAATCATTGTTTAACATAGCTTATGGAAGATATTTATGTATTGAGATCATTGTTTGATATCTTTAAGTATTTCTTTATTTAATATATATATATATATATATATATTATATGTTTAGATTGATTTTGTTTTTAATTTACAGGTTTGATTTTATTTAACAAATAGATAAAATATATTTATTTTTTTGCAAAATCAACATCAATTATATCTAAAATGATATTGTACAATATCAATTTTAATCAAAATTAATGTGGTATAATAACAAAAACAACATCAATTTTATCAAAAATTAATGTTGTAAGTAGTATAAAACATTGGTTCTGTCAAAACTAATGATGTATGCATTATGCAACATCGGTTTTAACAAAATCAATATTTTATAGTACTTACAATATTAGTTTTGATTAAAACTGATAATTTTTGCTACTATATCACATTAATTTTGGAAGTGATTTTGACCATCAATTTTATAATTAATGTAAAACATGACATACTTTTAACAATGATAATTCCAACATCGATTCAAAACCGATGTTGAATGTCTCTAGAATCAATGTTAATCATATATTTTCTAGTTTCTAGTGAGTACTGTTACATCTATTGTGAGTGATAATAACATGAATTTTTTTCTTGTTTAAAATATTGTTGTCTCATTAGATTTTTGTTATACGGTTTGATTGTGGTCAAACTGAAATTCATAAACCTTGAAACTGATTTTGTTTTCTTTAAATTATGTCAACTAAGTGAGAACTAATCAACCTAACAGTGAAGCTTTCACAGGGATTTCAAAGCAATTATATATCACCGGTTCCTTTTAATCACATAGTCTATTTGTTTAAGCTTTGGCATATGTTAAGTTTTTTATGCCATTTTTTCTTTCTTGGCAAATTATATGACATGCATTTAAAAGAAATGAGCCTCTTGGAATATTAATTAAAAAGAGTTTTACACTCATAAGCTTTGAGGAGGCCAAATGCAATTTGTGTACGTAGATTTTTTCCCATTTTGTCTTTTGTCCCAGATTTTTACCACTGAAAAATGTAGGTACCAAATGATTTTGTCCCAGATTTTTATCCCTGATTTTGAAATTAATGTCATTTGTCAACTTTTTTTATCAATATGGGTGAAAAATAAAAGCTATTTACCTATATGAGTTGGTCAACAAATTATTTATCAAGATGAATATTATTTTATCACGTTGATAATGAGAAGCATCAGTAAGCCTCCTCCTATAATGATGCCACCCTGATCTCTGTCATTTGTTTAGGTGGATGTCAGTACAAGAGGAGGTGTCATCCTGGTCTGCTTCACATAGGAGGTGCTACCCTGAAAACTTTCTTTTGTTTAAAGTGCTTTTTTGATTAAATTGACTTGGTGAAACTACCCTGATCTGCTTCACCTTGAAGATGTTGCCCTGAAAGGCTTCTCCTGTTTAAAGTGTTTTGTTTAATAAATTTTAGGTAGTGTTAGGATTTAGTGATTTTGTTTTACGCGGTAGGGTTTAAAATTTGTAATATAATATATTTAATTGTTTGTATCTGCGCATTAGGGTTATGGGGACAATGTAGGGTTTGTATCCGTGACTTCACCACTGTTGCCCTCACGAAGCTCTATTCCTTGACCCTCGCCATTATTGCCCTGCCTTTCATAAACCCTACCCATCACATTGCCATCGTTGGAGTTGTCTCTCTCGCTCTCGTAATTGTTTGTCTCTGCCTCGCTCTTTTTCCTTTTTGAGTTTTCCTCTTGCGGTCTGGTTGTGCCATTGTTGGTGAACCTTTCTCTCACTCCATTCTCTTTGTATGTAAAATCATTTTGACTTTATTACTTGATTTTAGATTTCTTGGTAATTTATTTAGCTTTTACTACTGTTAGGTTTTGTGTACCATCAAAAACTGTGTGCGGTTTTTCACTCAAGGTATGCGAACCAAAACCTGTGCTACACGGACCTACATATAAACCTTTGTCATTGTTATTGGTTTTTTTGTACTCTAATTTGCTGCTGCAATATATAAAGCAAAAGCATGTGATTCAGCACCGAAATTCTGAAACTTTAGCGTACGTTTTAAGTTTTTACTAGGATATTGTAGCATAATTAATAAGTAGGCTACCACACAATCCTAGAGTTGCATTTCAAATTTGGAAATATTGGAAAGTCTGGTTGGTTCTCTTTGATGTTGTATATTTAACTCATACTCATAAATCTTTGTACTTTGTATTCTACGTAAGTATGTAATAGAGTTTAGACTTGACAGATTTGCCCTGAGCATGGGTGTCTAGGAAATTGGGATTCGAGTTTTATGTGTGTTTAGGAATTAGCATTTTGATTGTTTCACCACTGACATATGATCCTTTGGGAATAGACTTAGCAATTTCTAACTGATTTCAACTAATAGTAAAGAGTGCATTTAAAAGAGTGGGTAGTGTGTTTACTAATGAATTTCACTTATGGCATAGTTTATTCTGTGCTGTAAAAATTTATCCTGTTACATTTGTGGGCTGAGAAATGTGTTAGCTTGTAGGTAACATACACGTACCATGGAAGAAGAGTGAGCAGCTGTTAGATTAAAAACCTTCATGCTTTATTATGGTTTAACTCTTAAAGATTCATCTTGTCATACATAATCGGTTATTTTGTCAACTTGTCATATTTAATATATAATTAGGGTGATTAATGTTAGAGAAACTAAGAGTACTATGCTGAAAATCATAAGATTTTCCCCTTGAGTTGGTATTATTTAATTTTCACTCATAATTAATGCCTATAATTACTTCAACAATTTTATTTAGCTGCTTTTCCAACGGTTCAATTTAAGAAGTGGCTACATTGCCATTGGATGCCAAGATTGAAATTGAGTGCATTGAAACTCTATAAGCACAGATTGTAACAGTATATCTGCTGCCACATTCTCAACTATAATGCTGCCTTTAAAGAAAGCTCAAGATTATTATTATTTTATTATTAGTTTCCCCGTTCTACTTTTAACTAAAAAACTTTTGGAATTTTATGTTGCAGGTAAAGATGTAGAAAGGCTTATAAAAGAGACCGAAGATGATATTTTGTAGCTAATTAAAATACATATTTTTTACCAACAATCCAGGAGAGTACGTAGATAGAAAAGGTAATGGCGCGGGTTACCTCAAAGTGTACATGCAACTCCAATTAAAAAAACTATTTTCACTTTCGAACACAGTCCTTACCATAGCACCCAATTGTAATGTTGTTATATTTTCATGTTGCTTATGCAGAACTCAGTCCAACAGACCCTAGAGTTCGACCTCAACTGTAAATACCAAGCCCGGACAGACCCTAGAACTGGTAAATGACCAAAACTAACAAGTAATTAACAAAGTTTACTTACCTCACAAAAGTTGGACAAAACCTAGCCCGGACAAGTTACCGACACCGACGAAACGCAGAAGCACACGAGGGAGGGCACCACAGAGGTTTGCTACGAAGGAGGTTGCTAGCTAGGGCGTGCTCACGACAGATAGGAAGGGCAAAGAGTTAAAGGATAATGGCGCGGTTTCTAAAATTTTATTTTGCAAAACTGCAACAAGGACGGCGATTTCTTAGAAAACGTTGTTGTATGTGAAATACGAAGACGTTTTTCACTACTCAAACGTAGTCATTTGAACCGCTCAAATACGACATCGGGCAGCTCCAAAAACATTGTCGTTAATGTCGGGGTATTTACAAAAATGCCACCGCTACGGATTCAACAACGTTCGCATAGCACCGATGTTATATTCATGTCGTGGAAATGCTTTTTTATAGTAGTGAAGGACAGAAAAAATGTTATAGAACATTAGAATCCTTTTATAGTTAGCAAACTAAAAGTAGAATTCTATAATATTTGAATTGCATGCACTACCTTACAAGGAAAACTGATTTAAGTGTGGATTTAAAATGAATAATTCTTTGCATTACGGAACTTCAGTTTAAGTACCATTTTACTGATTAGTGAAAAATATTTAGATTGATTTAATTTGCTCAATTCCATGTAATAATGTATACTTTTACATATTTATTTTCTTTAATCATCTTTAATATTATTCACGTTACATCTTATATTTAATATTTGTTTAGGATCGGAAGTTATTTGCATTCATTTCAAGTGTAATGAAGAAAAATTAAATTATTTAAATATAAAAATTAACTTTCTATGAAGAATTATTTTTTAAAAAATTAATATAATATTTGTTAATTTATATACTTTGTATGTTTTTCCTTATATATTTTGTGTTATTTATTCTTTATTATATTACAAGGTATGGATTCTTTTCACATTGTAAACTTTTGACCGTGCAAATTAAGGACGCACGGAGCTTGATCCAATATGTATATTGTTGTATACTATGTACTCCTATGAAACTTCTGATGTAATAATATGTATGCTTTTACATGTTTATGTATTTATTTATTTTATTCATCTTTAATATTATTCGCGTTACATATTCTAACATCATGTTAGATTAGGAAAAAAATGTTAGGTTAGGAAAAAAAAAACGCAGAGAAGTGAGAATTTGCCTTAGTGGTCAAATTTTCAAGTGGATGATTGAATTTTGAGGCTATTCTAACACGATCAACTCGCGTTGATAATGATATGTTTGCAGGATTTCATTCACAAGAAATCTACCTAACCTTGGTATCGATTTAACTTTTATACATATTCTTGAAGTCATACTACGGTATATATTTCACCTGTTTTTTTTTTTTAAATACCCATCGAAAATAAAGTTTTTATAACTTAATTTGCAACTCAGGTTTGTGTCAGTATACTGGACATTTTCTCTTAAAAAGACAAAGTATCAAATTATTAAATTTCATTGAAATTGAGCTTAATTTCTTGAAATTAAAGTGCATAAGTAATTCACTTTAAGTTTAATTTAATGTTTGTCAAATTGAAAGATGTATATGCATTACTTATTTTTAGTAATTGTTTCTTCTTTTCAAATAAAAAATAACAACTTTAACCCAATAAGTAGTATGTTTGTTTTATGTTCTATAATTACTAAGCATACCCACCTTAAATAGAAGGGAAGAGAGAAAGGAACCATGATAAAAATCGCGGTTTTGATTTTGTATTAATATTGCCGATAAAAAAAAAACTCACTTTAAATAGATAATTTTTTAGGTTACAAACATTAAATAGAGAGTGGTGTAGAACTAAAAACACGAAAATAAATAAGCTAATAAAGTGACTTAATTATGCAAACAATATTATGTTAATTTGGAAATGAAATGTTATGACTCAAATTTTGAATTGGAGTATTTTCAACTCATTTGTACCCGTACATTGTAATTAAGGGTGGAAATCTAGTACTTCAGCAATGGCTAAAAAATTTGTCGTGAAAAAATAATATATGATTAATTTTCATAATATCCTCTATTATTAAATCTAAATACTATATTTATTAATTTTGATAAATGTAACACGCGCATAACTTTTCACATGAATATATATGTAAAAATCATTTATTAAATAAAATTTAATTATAATAAAATTCACTACTAACAAACTAATAAAATGTGTGTGTATACAGACATTAAAATTTTATAATTGTTTAAAAAAATTAATTATCAAACATTTTAAAACGAAATATATATATATATATATATATATATATATATATATATATATATATATATATATATATATATATATATATATATATAAATACATATATCGCGTGCGCACGCATTAGTTAAGAGATGAATATATATTTTAACACAAGAGGAGAGTGCAGTGAAATATTTGCACCTTTGAGGAGGTGGTAGTGTAAAGAATATTTTAATAATCTAGTTTATTTTAAAAGAAACAAACAGAATTTTAACACAAAACTAAAAAGAAATAAAGTGTAATGTATTCAAATTTGTTAGGTAAAGAGAGTAAAATTTTTAATATAAGAGGAGATGATAGTGTGATATTCGTATTTTTTAAGAGAGGGAAGTGTAATTTATTCCAGTAATATTGCTATTAATAAATATTTTAATACTTAATTAATAATGTTAACAAAAAAATTAAGAAGACTGAATTTGCTTTTAGTAAAATCTAATGCATGCAATGATAGAACATTAAAAAAATTTGTATGAGTCGTTTTAATAAATTAATTAAATTATATATTAATTTCAACCCTTGCCTTTTAGTACTTTAACTAAATAGGATGATAGAGCGTGAATGAAGTAAAAAAGGATATTTTACTCTAACGTGTTTGCTGTTTTACATTAATTTCTATAAAATTTAGGGTTTTAATGACGTTTTTTATTCTTTTATTGAATAATAAATACATGTTGGGATCCCTCCTTAATTGGAGAGGTTTTAGAAAATTCTAGAGCTTTCTAGAAAAGTGTAGAATTTTCTAGAACGTCCTGAAGAATTCTAGAGTAGTGTAGAACTCTCTAGAAGTTTGTGGAAGAATATGAAAACCTCTGGAATATTCTGGAGATGTGTGGAACCTTCTGGAATCTTATGAAAAAGTATGGAAGGATATGGAAGGGAGTAGAAGAGTGTAGAAACTCCTAGAATGTGTGGAGCATTCTAGAGAATTAATCTTCACCCTAGGATACAAGTAATCTCCACTATTCATTGTGGAGGTGGAGTAGTATAAATAAGGGTAGGAGCCTTCATTCCTAACGATCCAAGCATGAAAGCCTCTCTAAGAGAGAAGATAAATAGCTTGGGAAGTCTCTATCCTTAAGCTTGAGTGAGCCACCATAGATTGAGTCAATTTTGTAAACACATCCTTGTAACCCTACTATCATTTTGTATAGTGGAAGAATCTCCATGTTGGAGAATTATAATCGTGTGCTCCCATTACTACCTTTAATTACTAAGTGCCTATCTTAACTTCACGAAACGGGAAATTCCGAGTTTTTCCAACAGTGGTATCAGAGCCAGGTTGTTCGACTTGGTGACCAGCTCAGACGAGTAAGATGGCGGTGATGGATCTCAGCCTTGGGGATCCCTTGTATCGAAAGTCTTCCTGACAGTGAGTCCAGGCAGCGTGTCCCGCAGATGGAGCGACGATGCAAGTATCGCAGGTAGCTAGAGCATGTAGGCTCTAATGGCTATACTCGTGGATGATGACTTTCTCTCGAGGGGGGAGGCTACCATGTGGAAGAGACTCACACTTGAGGGGGAGATGTGTTGGAGTACAAGTGTGAGGTGAAGTCCTACATCGGGTAGAAGTGGAAAGGCTGAGCACCATATAAGTGAAGAGAAGACTCATAAACCTAAGCCTTAAGGTTTTGGGTTATAGTGTGGTACTAGGTTTTCTTATGTGGTGGCTCGTGGTCCACAGGAATCTCCCCAGTATTTCCTCCCATCGAGTTTTTCCCAACAGTGGTATTAAAAGTCAGGTTCATCCGGAGCCGTCACTAGCTCGTGCAGTTCAAGATAGAGGATAACATCGCTCATGATGGAGACATGTTCAAGGATGTGCACCTTGACGTAAGGTATCATTGGATCTGAGATGTTCTCGAGGAAAAGAAAGTACATCTTGATAAGGTTTACTTAGATGAGAACTGGTCAGACATGATGACCAAAGTACTACCAACAAAGAAGTTTAAAGATTGCTGTCAAGGTGCCGGTTTGCTACTAGCCCCCAATTAAGTCGGGAGGGGGAGATTTGTTGGGATCCCTCCTTAATTGGAGAGGTTTTAGAAAATTCTAGAGCTTTTTAGAAAAGTGTAGAATTTTCTACAACGTCCTGGAGAACTCTAGAGTAGTGTAGAACTCTCTAGAAGCTTGTGAAAGAATATGGAAACCTTTAGAATATTCTGGAGATGTGTGGAACCTTCTGGGATCTTATGAAAAAGTATGGAAGGATATGGAAGGGAGTAGAAGAGTGTAGAGACTCCTAGAATTTGTGGAACATTCTAGAGAATTAATCTTCACCCTAGGATACAAGTAATCTCCATCATTCATTGTGGAGGTGGAGTAGTATAAATAAGGATAGGAGCCTTCATTCCTAACGATCCAAGTAGAGAGCCTATCTGAGAGAGAAGATAAATAGTTTGGGAAGTCTCTATTCTCAAGCTTGAGTAAGCATCTCTGAGAGAGAAGATAAATAGTTTGGGAAGTCTTTATTCTCAAGCTTGAGTGAGCCACCATAGAGTGAGTCAATTTTGTAAACACATCCTTGTAACCCTACTATCATTTTGTATAGTGGAAGAATTTCCATATTGAAGAATTATAATCGTGTGCTCCCATTATTACCTTTAATTACTAAGTGTTTATCTTAACTTCACGAAGCGGGAAAGTCCGAGTTTTCCCAACAATACATTTATATATATTTTAAAAAATAAGAAGGAAATTCAATATTTTTCATTTGAGTCGTTAGTCTAGAAGCATATCAAATCAAATCGTTATCATGTAACCCTCCCTAAGGGTTATTACTTATTAGGGCTGTTCCTGGATGGAGTGGACATGCTTGGGTTTTCTTATATGCGCGTCGTAGTCTTCCTTTGTTTGATCCTTTTTTGTATCTTTCCCTTCAAATGCCAAAAGAAGTTTGCAATTTACCAACGTATGCATTATGCAAGACAACCCGTCAAGACATGCATTGACTTCATAAATGGTATCATCATATTCTTCCAGAGGAAATTACACTCTCTTTTCCCTAAACTAAAACCTTTAGTAAAATGTCACTACTGTCTTATTTTTTGTAAAAGCATCATATGTGACCAGTCATATTTTTTAAGAAAATTTATTAGTAAAATTAATAAATACCATCGTCAAGGCTTGAATTAATTGGCTTGGGTATAATCTTGTTTAACCAATAATAGTCTTGAACTCGAATTCTGAGTATACATTTATATTAAATTAATATTTGAAGAAAGAGTTTTATAATTCATGATAATTTTATTTGATTTAAACATAATTATTTTTTATAATAGATATAATTTAAATAAAATAATAATAAATATTTCACACTATGATGTTTATTCACCCAATATTTTAAAGTCCCCTGTACTTTTATATATATATATATATATATATATATATATATATATATATATATATATATATATATATATATATATATATATATTACAGTACTTATATTGTTTAAGTACAGTTGCTTGGAAAATGGTCTAATGGATAATAACGAAACATAATTATACGTGGTGGACTTGCAAGACGTTACATTCATACTGTCCCTTTCATGTTGAAATTAAAAGTGTCACTACACAAGCAAGACTAAGTCGATGATGATGATAATGATTTACAAAAATAAATATTTAACAAAATAATGATTTACTCCTCACACACTTTGTATTTTCAATAGGAACTGTCTTAATATATTTTATAGAGTAATTAATATATTATGTCACAAAAGTATGATATAGGTTGTAAGACTTGCTAGTACGTCTTTGATTGTTCATCACGCAAGATGGATGCAAGTTAGATCAAAGCTTTTACGTAATTTGAATAGATTGGAGGCAGAAATTAATAATACGTGCTTCGAAGGGCATCCTGACGCAGTGCGAATGATATATACATGTACGTACATCATTCAACACAATAATTCTCTCATCAAATGCCAACATCATTTTCCCCCGTTCCAAACGCTCTAGGCTAAAACCAAATCATACAGCGTTAGCGTTATAGTAGGGAATAATTTTTTCTGTTTAGAATTCTAACTTGGGTTTCATACACACCAAAAAAAACTCACTTTAAATAGATAATTTTTTAGGTTACAAACATTTAATAGAGCCTGGTGTAAAACTAAAAACACGAAACAAATAAGCTAATAAAGTGACTTAATTATGCAAACAATATTATGTTAATTTGGAAATGAAATGTTATAACTCAAATTTTCAATTGGAGTATTTTGAACTAATTTATACGCGTGTACTGTAATTAAGGGTGGAAATCTAGTACTTCAGCAATGGTTAAAAATTTGTCATAAAAACTAATTTATAATTAATTTTCATAATATCCTCTATTATTAAATTTAAATACTATATTTACTAATTTTAATAAATGTAACTTATAACTTTTCACCTGAATATATTCATGTAAAAATCTATTATTAAATAAAATTTAATTATAACAAAATTCAGTACTAACATAAACAAATAAATGTGTGTAAGTGTGTGCATACACTCATTAAAATTTTATAATTGTTTAAAAAAATTAATTATCAAACATTTTAAAACGAAATATCCAAAAAAATAATATATATATATATATATATATATATATATATACACACACGCGCGCTCATTAGTTAAGGGATGAAGTATGTATTTTAACACAAGAAGGGAGTGCAGTGAAATATTTGCATCTTTGAGGAGGTGGTATTGTAAATAATATTTTAATAATGTAGTTTATTTTAATGGAAACAAACAGAATTTTAACACAAAATTAAAAAGAAATAAAGTGTCATGTATTCAAATTTGTTAGGTAAAGAGAGTAAAATTTTTAATATAAGAGGAGATGATAGTGTGATATTCGTATTTTTTAAGAGAGGAAAGTGTAATTTATTCTAGTAATATTGCTATTAATAAATATTTTAATACTTAATTGATAATGATAACAAAAAAATTAAGAAGACTAAATTGGCTTTTAGTAAAATCTAATGCAATGATAGAACATCAAAATTTTTTGTATGAGTCGTTTTAATAAATTAATTAAATTATATATTAATTTCAACCCTTGCCTTTTAGTACCTTAACTAAATAGGATGATAGAGCGTGAATGAAGTAAAAAAGGATATTTTACTCTAACGTGTTTTCTATTTTACATTAATTTCTATAAAATTTAGGGTTTTAATGACGCTTTTCATTCTTTTATTGAATAATAAATTCATTCATTCATATATATATATATATATATATATATATATATATATATATATATATATATATATATTAAAAATAAGGAAGGAAATTTAATATTTTTCATTTGAGTCGTTAATCTAGAAGCATGTCAAATCAAATCGTGATCATGTAACCCTCCCTAAGGGTTATTACTTATTAGGGCTGGTCCTGGATGCAGTGCACATGCTTGGGTTTTCTTATATCCGTGTTCGTAGTCTTCCTTTGTTTTGTCCTTTTTTTTTATCTTTCCCTTTGTTCTGTCAAGACTTGCATTGACAGTTTTGTAGTTTTGTAAAGTAAACGCGTGCAACATACCAAGCTAGACTTCTATTGACCCCACTGATCGGCTGTCTTGTTTGATATTTTCTTTCTCACTTTAATTACTTCCATATTATGAATTTATCGCATCTCTTCAGTCTTCATCCTAATTAGTTTTCAATATTATAACATTTAAATGATTTAATATAATTAAAATGTGTAAGGGACTGCAACAAATTAATATTTTTTTTTTCAAAAGTTTCCTTTTAGTCTATCACATGGGTTAGACCAAATTTGTTTTTTACACTAACAATGTCAATTTTAGCCCATATGATATCTCTTACAATTTATTCATGTCACCAAACTTGTTTAACAAAGAGAAATTTTAATAGTCTAACTAAAGTAAAAAAAAATTAAATTTAATGGACTAATTAAATTAAAACCTAAAATATAGATAATGGACAAAAATTCTAATTTACTCTTACAATTTGAATATAAGTCTAACTTAATCTTATAAAGCCAACTTATAAGATTATGATTATTTTTCAGTTATATATTATATTTTGATTATATTTTTAATTGATGTCAGATGTTCAACTTTTTAGTAAAAAAATTATCATGATAATTTAATGTTCATAGTACCAAAAAAAAATAGTGAGTGAATATGTGAATCAATTAATGTGAGTTGTTCAAGCTTAAGTAGTAGTTTCAAGTTTGACTTCAGATTATTCATAATTATGGTATTTGAGTTGAACAACATAACTTTCATCAAACAATATCTATAGTTAGACAAAAAAATCTATACCAAAAAACACGGGTTTATTTTTAACTCAAAATAAATGTTTTATAAAAAATTATAATTATTGAATTATGTTTTAAAAAACGTCAAAAGCTTAAAATAAAAAGGATAGCTTCGAAAGCACAGTTGCAAAAGGTTGGAGATTAAAGGTGTAAAACTTTTCTATCTTGAACCTTTTGAACCAAGCTGTAACATATATTTATGTAGATACAGTAAAATATCTCTAGACTTCAACGAAAGAAAAGTACAATATTTCTTGACTCTGGTTCGTGTTTCATGATGTTTTGCATATAAGTATGCATATCCCATGAATTGCTTGTAAGTACTTCTCTTACATTTGATTGTATCAGACAATCTGTGATTGAATCCTTCCTCAAAATTTCCTCATGGTGTTCATATTTCCAACGCTTCTGTCCATGAAGCTCCAACCACTTTTGCTGCTTCTTGTGATGTACTTCTGTGCATTTGCTGCTTCTTCTGAGATTGCTTCAGAAGCAAATGCTTTGTTGAAGTGGAAATCCAGCCTTGACAACCAAAGTCATGCTTCTCTCTCTTCATGGAGTGGCAACAATCCTTGCATTTGGCTCGGAATTGCATGTGATGAGTTCAATTCTGTTTCCAACATCAGTCTTACATATGTTGGATTAAGAGGTACGCTTCAAAGTCTCAACTTCTCATTACTTCCAAACATTCTCACTCTAAATATGAGTCACAATTCCTTGAATGGAACTATTCCTCCTCAAATTGGTTCCTTATCCAATCTCAACACTCTTGACTTGTCCACTAATAACCTCTTTGGTAGCATTCCCAATACCATTGGTAATCTCTCCAAACTCTTGTTTCTTAATCTTTCTGACAATGATCTCTCTGGTACTATTCCTTCTGAAATAGTACACTTGGTTGGTCTTCATACATTGCGCATAGGTGATAATAATTTCACTGGATCCCTTCCTCAAGAAATAGGTAGATTGATGAATCTGAGAATACTTGATATTCCTCGGTCCAATATCTCAGGGACTATCCCAATCTCAATAGAAAAGTTATGCAATTTGTCTCATCTAGATGTCGAAAGCAACGACCTTTCTGGCAACATTCCACTAAGAATTTGGCATATGAACCTAAAGCATTTGTCATTTGCTGATAATAACTTCAACGGTTCCATCCCCAAAGAAATTGTGAATTTGAGGAGCATCGAGACTCTCCGGCTTTGGAAAAGTGGGCTTTCTGGCTCCATTCCCAAAGAAATTTGGATGCTGAGGAATCTAACATGGCTTGACATGAGCCAATCCAGTTTCAGCGGGTCTATTCCTCGTGATATTGGGAAGTTAAGGAATCTAAAGATTTTTCGTATGTCGAAAAGTGGCCTTTCTGGCTCCATGCCCGAAGAAATTTGGACGTTGCGTAATTTAGAAAAACTTGACATAAGCATGTGTAATCTTATTGGGTCAATTCCTATTTCAATTGGAGCACTGGTCAATCTAACACTTCTAAGTTTACACGAAAACCAACTTTTTGGTCACATTCCTCATGAAATTGGGAAGTTGGTTAACCTCCAAATTCTATATCTCGGAAGGAATAATCTTTCTGGCTTCATTCCTCCTGAAATTGGTTTTTTGAAACAACTTGGTCAACTTGATTTGTCTGATAACTTTCTCTCTGGTGAAATCCCCTCTACAATTGGAAACTTGAGCAATTTATATTATCTTTACCTTTATAAAAACAGTTTATATGGTTCTATTCCTGATGGAGTGGGAAATCTCCATTCACTTTCCACTATCCAACTGTCGGGCAACAGCCTCTCTGGAGCAATCCCAGCTTCCATAGGCAATTTGGTCCATTTGGACTCCTTGTTCCTTGATGGAAATGAACTCTCTGGGTCCATTCCTTTCACCATTGGAAATTTGTCAAAGCTTAGTGAATTATTTATACACTCTAATGAACTCACTGGACCAATCCCAGCTTCCATAGGCAACTTGGTGAATTTGGACTCCATGCTCCTTAATGTAAATAAACTCTCTGGGTCCATTCCTTTCACCATTGGAAATTTGTCAAAGCTTAGTACATTATCTATATCCTATAATAAACTCTCTGGGTCCATTCCTTTCACCATTGGAAATTTGTCAAATGTCAGGGAATTAGTATTTATTGGAAATGAACTTGGTGGCAAGATTCCAATAGAAATGAGCATGCTTACTGCTCTGGAAAGTTTGCAGCTAGCTGACAATGATTTTATAGGCCATTTACCTCAAAACATTTGCATTGGTGGAACGTTCAAAAAAATTTCTGCTGAAAATAACAACTTCATAGGCCCAATTCCAGTGAGTTTGAAGAATTGCTCCAGCCTTATAAGAGTCAGGCTTCAGAGAAACCAGCTAACTGGGGATATAACAGATGCTTTTGGTGTACTTCCAAATTTGGACTACATCGAATTGAGTGACAATAACTTTTATGGTCAACTTTCACCTAACTGGGGAAAGTTTCGTAGCCTCACAAGCCTCAAGATCTCCAACAATAATTTATCAGGTGTGATACCACCAGAACTAGCTGGGGCAACCAAATTACAACAACTTCACCTGTCCTCAAACCATCTTACAGGAAACATTCCACATGATTTATGTAACTTGCCCTTGTTTGATCTCTCACTCGACAACAATAATCTTACAGGAAATGTTCCCAAAGAAATAGCATCAATGCAGAAACTTCAAATTTTGAAGCTTGGATCAAATAAGTTGTCTGGCTTAATCCCAAAACAACTAGGAAATTTGCTCAATTTATTGAACATGAGTCTGAGCCAAAATAATTTTCAGGGAAATATTCCTTCAGAGCTTGGCAAACTGAAATTTCTTACGAGTCTTGATCTTGGTGGAAATTCATTGAGAGGAACAATACCTTCAATGTTTGGAGAATTAAAAAGCTTAGAAACACTGAATCTCTCTCACAATAATCTTTCAGGTAATCTCTCTAGCTTCGATGATATGACGAGCTTGACATCTATTGATATATCATACAACCAGTTTGAGGGTCCACTTCCAAACATTCTAGCCTTCCACAACGCTAAAATTGAAGCATTGAGAAATAATAAAGGCTTGTGTGGCAATGTCACTGGCTTGGAGCGTTGCTCAACATCAAGTGGGAAATCTCATAATCATATGAGGAAGAATGTAATGATAGTAATATTACCTCTTACTTTGGGCATTCTAATACTGGCATTATTTGCTTTCGGAGTCTCGTATCATTTATGCCAAACCTCAACGAACAAAGAAGACCAGGCTACAAGTATACAAACTCCTAACATATTTGCAATATGGAGTTTTGATGGCAAAATGGTATTCGAGAATATTATTGAAGCCACAGAAGATTTTGACGACAAACATCTCATTGGTGTTGGAGGGCAAGGATGTGTTTACAAAGCAGTGCTTCCTACAGGTCAAGTTGTTGCCGTGAAGAAACTCCATTCAGTTCCAAATGGAAAGATGCTCAATCTGAAAGCTTTCACATGTGAGATCCAAGCTTTGACAGAAATTCGACATCGTAACATTGTAAAGTTATATGGGTTTTGTTCACATTCACAATTCTCATTTTTGGTGTGTGAATTCCTGGATAATGGCAGTGTTGAGAAGACTCTGAAGGATGATGGACAAGCAATGGCATTTGATTGGTATAAGAGGGTGAATGTTGTTAAAGATGTAGCAAATGCTCTGTGCTATATGCACCATGAATGTTCACCTCGAATTGTTCATCGTGATATATCAAGCAAGAATGTTCTTTTGGATTCCGAATATGTAGCTCATGTCTCAGACTTTGGAACAGCCAAGTTTCTTAATCCAGATTCATCCAATTGGACCTCATTCGTAGGAACCTTTGGATATGCTGCTCCAGGTTAATTACCTTTCTTTATACTAAATTGAGCATATCATATTTTTTAGTTTGCCTTTCTTAGTCACAATTGTCCACATTTTGCCTTTGTCACTAGAATCCTATTTTGCGTATGATAGCACTTTTATTTTGTTGCAGAACTTGCATACACAATGGAGGTGAATGAGAAATGTGACGTGTATAGTTTTGGGGTCCTAGCAAGGGAAATACTTATTGGGAAGCACCCTGGTGATGTTATATCTTCTTTATTGGGATCATCTCCATCTACTCTTGTGGCCTCAAGACTCGATCACATGGCATTGATGGATAAGTTGGACCAACGTCTCCCTCATCCAACAAAGCCAATTGGTAAGGAAGTGGCATCAATTGCAAAGATAGCAATGGCCTGCTTGACTGAAAGTCCACGATCTCGCCCTACCATGGAGCAGGTTGCCAATGAGCTGGTAATGTCAAGCTCATCTTCAATGGATTAGCCCTACATTGTCACTTATATATAGCTGAAAGATTGAGCTTAATAAACATGCTTGAGTTTTAATTGTTCTTTTCTATTTTTGTATTGTATCTTTTTTTTTTATATTGTAGGTCATTTTATTTTAGTTTTTTGGGTTTCTGAACTTTGGATACCTTAACCAAATTAATGATAACATTTGTAAGCCTTATTTTTTTCCTATCAAAATAAAGGAAACAAATATAGTGTTATTTTTTGTTTCAGAAAATATAATAATTCAAATCAATTGTTCCCTTTCCTTCAATTAATTAAAAATTAACGACAAGTCAGCAAAGAAAAGGAAAATGCATGACTATTTAGAAGGAAGCTTGAACTGAAATTATTTCAATTTTATCTTGAGTTTTTGATTGGCTGTTTTACGTAAAGCATTATGCTCATGATAGAATTGCCTAGATATCATGTGTTCTAGAAGAAAAATGTGTTATGCTGACCAACACCAGCATGAGAAACATTTTGTGAGAATCACCTTTACATATGACGCCATAATAATGCATTTTTAGAACTATGATGTTTCGTTCTTATCTTCTAAAAGTGGTCCAGTCTTAGATAACTGAATAGCATTTCACATTTAGATTGATAGACTTTGCTACTAGCATGACTAAGAAAGCTAAATTGCAAGGAGACGAAAAAGGAAAGCTTAAAGATAAAATGTGTTATGCTGACCAACACCAACATGAGAAACATTTTGTGAGAATCACCTTTACATATGACGCCATAATAATGCATTTTTAGAACTACGATGTTTCGTTCTTATCTTCTAAAGTGGTCCAGTCTTAGATAACTGAATAGCATTTCACATTTAGATTGATAGACTCTGCTGCTAACTAGACTAAGAAAGATAAATTGCAAGGGGACGATAAAGGAAAGCTTAAAGAAAACTGCTTCTACATTTAATTTCTGATAACCCTAGTTCATACGAAAGTGTGTTGATATACTAGGGCTATGGATTACAATTAAAAAACCCTAAATATAAGAAAGTCCATAAAAGTTCAACACAAAACATTATTGATTTCGGATTTGCTATGCGCACCATTTGTTTTTCTGGTACATCCGTAATTGGTTTACGGATTCACAATTCATAAATCAATTACAGATTCGTAATTGGCTTATGGATTGTCCAATCCGTAAGTGGTTCATACAATTTTTTTTATTAATTTTTTAAAAAATATATTTTACGAATTAATTTAAAATTAATTGTCTAAGCAGAAATTGAATCTGTGATTTTCACATTATTAGCACGACACTCTAACCAACTGAGCTAATAAGTTAATTATGTTATAAAATAATTAATGTCGTTATATATAACACTAAAAAATTTAATATATATTTAATGCACATGTAAAGTTACATAAAAAATTTTGTGATAATTAATTTTGATCTAATAATTAATTTATTTACATATATAAATTGTAAATAAAAACCGTAGGTTTAATAAAATTTTATATATGTAAGAAATACATTATTAACATAAATATACTAATGTGTATGTGTGTGTGTGTGTGTGTGTATATATATATATATATATATATATATATATATATATATATATAAATTTTAAATAAAAATCATAGATTTTATTTACAATAATTCATATATGTAAAAAAATTAATTATTAAATCAAATTTAATTGTCACTAAATTTATCATTTAAATTTATATATGCATTAAATATACATTATAAATTTTAGTGTTATATATAGCGACATTAATTATTTTATAACATAATTGGTCTATTAGCTTGTGAATAAGTGTGTGTTTAATACTTAATGTGATATTAGTTGTGTTTTGAGTTGTGGATTATACAATCACCTAATTGGTGTTTACCTTGAGAAAAATATTTATGCACAAGGTTTTAAAAGAAAAGTGTAGTGTTCCAGGTTAGGAACTTGATATGTTAAATTGTAGCACAATGTGAAGGGTGTTAAAAGGAAAGTATAGGGATTTCAAGTTAGGAACTTGAGATGTTAAATTGTAGTGCAATGCGTGAGGTGTTAAAGGAAGAGTGTACGGTTCCAAGTTAAGAACTTGAGGAGTTAAATTGTAATGCATTGTGTTAAATGTGTTTTGAAAATAAGTGTGAGGCTGTGGGTATTGCATAATTCACGAGTAGTATTTGCATGCAAAAATTATTTTAGGGGTTGGACCTGAATTTGAAAGGTAAGACCCTAATGAATTCTTCGGAGTCTAAACCTTGGAGGTAAATACACTCGATTTGAGTGCTTCTTTAAGCCTATATTAATCCTATATCATTGGAGCATTCTCACAAAACAGAGGGACCTTGACTGGTCATCTTATGATTTCACTTAGTGAGAGTTACTTGACATACTCATTGTGTGGTGTCTCTTGTTATGTACTTCTAGGCACCTTGCTGTTGTTTTTCACTGATATGGTACCACATTGCATATATGATTAAGTCTTAGTGTATCTGTTACATAATGCTTATGTAATGATTATTTTGACTTCTTACGTAATGGTGGGTAATGAATTGTGTGAGTTTGAGATATTGTATTGTACTAGAGATGTGTCATTCTAAACATGTGATTAATGTGAAAGTGTGAAATGTGATTTGTGATTAAATCCTTGGGGGACAAGTGACATTATATAATGAGTGATAAAATGATGCAAGTTGTGTTAAGTTGAGCTTCTTATACTTATATTATATGCATATATGTATTTTCATTTATCTCTACATGTTTAAGAATGTGATAACTCATTTCCTGTGTGTTGTTTCTATTTGTATCATGTGATGATCTTGAACTTTGTGTTCGTAAGAGAAGATGACTAAGTGGATTGCCTTAAGAAATCTTGTTGTAGAAGCAAAGAGACTTTGAGGGCATGAGTATGTCTTAAGATATCTGAGGCCACTTGTCTAACACTTGTGCAGGAGGACGTCAAGACACAATGCTCTAATAAGACATGACATTGAGGGCATGAGTTTCTATTTTAATTGCATGATGTTCTTAACATGTTATTTTACTTTATTTTATTCTACTGTTTAATTACCTTGGATGAGTATGTCTCTCTTAATGTGTAAACAGATGACTACTTAACTCCCGTCTTTTGTGTGTAGTCATGAATAAGGTTTTTAAACGTTGTGATTCACTAATACACCATTAATGACAGTATGATTCTTATTTCGTTATATGCTTATGGTAGGAATCTATAAGTTTGTTGATATATTACTCTTATACAAAACACTTTTTCTTTAACAATGGAAATATATTAGAGAAATTTTAATTAATTAAATTCTGAATTTAACATTTGTGTATGTATATGTGTAACTATATCAGTGAGTATAATTCAGTTGATTGAATATATTGTATGAGTTATTATAAATTTTAAGTATTTGTCTTTGATTCTTATGGAATATATATAAGTATGTGTCATGTGAAAAGTGAAAGATTTTTTAATATAAAATAAAATATATATTGTATATATTTAGTAACGATATATTTATACGATAAAAAATATTCATTATTTTATAATTTTACATGGTAAGATAAAAAATATGCTTTTTTTCTATTTTTTCTATAAGTATGAACATGATAAAAAAAATTGAAATGCAAATATTATTTTTGTTTTCTTGATTGATAACACATCTTTAGAAACAAGAATCTTAGTCTCAACTATTGAGACAAAACCAAAAGTGACGAGGCTGCAAAACGACTACAGGATGAGATCCAGAGAATTAAATCTCATAAGGTGAAACGATCCTACTAATGGAACTTCTAATACTCAGTTTGAAGCAGAAAGCTGTGTTTTGTTTTTCTTTCCCTTTAGAGTCATGACGGACAATTTTTCTTCTTTAGATTCAATTATAACCTTGTATTTGGAAATATATAATTGACAACATCTTCTTGCCTAATTGCTAATCTAGTGCTGGCCTCGCATCAATGTCTTTGGGTGCAGGAAATTCAAGGATATTTGCCCTTGAAAAAATCATTGCTACTTCTTCTACAACATTGCTGTCAATGGCATCTCATTTACCAAAGGCAGAAGAGCCGGAACGGGTTTTCAGTGGCAAGGGACGTTGGAACCAAGTGCATTCCGTTCTTGAAGCCAAGAATTTGATGAATCATTTGTTCAATCTGGCATCTTCCTCCAGGTAGTAGCTTATCCCAAACAAAATTTACGGTCCATGTTGTGATGATATGACTGAATCTTTGTCTATGCCTTTCTATATTTCAGGTGTTTATTGCGAGATAAAGAACTTTTTATTGTTTTTATGTTATAAATCAACTCAGCACAGGGCAAACCAACACAGGGGAATTAGGAGCAGACAAGAAACAAAAGGAGAATATGCAAGCCACACTACCTGGAGGACTACGTGACCAGTGCCAACAACAAACGCTGAGCTGGCAGCCTCTCATTGGTCGAAGGAGATCCTGTTGCTGGCTAGGAATCATGCTTCACTACCATTAATTCTGTTATTTTGCTTTTTGTGCACCTTAGGACCTGTAGAGGAAATGCAATAACAGAATTAGCATTTCAGTGCTTATAAATATGATAGTCATTGTAATGAAATGCAAGCAATAAAACAGAAATTTCCTCTCCTCTAATCCCTCTTCTGGAGTTCTTCCTAGTTCTCGAATACTAGGACATAACATTTTCAGGTTATTGCATGTTATTTTTCTTCCTTATCATGTGTAGGTGGTCATGAGCTTAGCAAAACTACTGGAAATGTTGGTGGCAAAGTAGCTAGTGCTAAGTATAGACTACAATTAACCTTATAAGGTTGCCTCTTATATGGAAAAAAAAAACAATGCATATGCGTATGAGAATGGGCCGAGTACTGTGATCGTGAACAAGCAAAGGCAGATCTAGAGACGGTTTTTTTTTCTATTCTTTTATTTTTTTTTCTAATGATTATTTTCATAAATTTATGTTACATGAATTTCAACTAACTAATATTTGCCAGAGCCAGTGCTTTGGTTAAGCATATATCATGCACAAGAAAATGTTGTAGGGATTGCCACTAATCACAATGATTTTTGACTTTTGGTATATTTATGAATATTGTGGCTAGGAAAATCAGTAGTTTTAGTCCAAAATAGATGTGGCTAGGAATAAAGATCTTGGAAATTACAAGATAAAGGGAGCTTTGACTTCTGGATTGCAAGTCGCACACAACTGATAAATTCAAATTCTATTTTTAGGGCATTTTCTTGGATTGCTAGGTAATTTTAAGTTCAGATGGTGTTAGTAAAGTAGAATACTCCTTTATATTAGATACCATTGGCTACTGAGTATAATAAGCCAAAGTAAATTGGCATGTTATCTGAAATTACAGGATCTGGTCCCATTAGGCACATCATCAGGCTTACTTCCCTCAGGTTTTCTGAGGCAGTGTGTCTGTTTTCTGCCCTGCCTAGATGACCAAATGAACTATTTTTTACCACTGTTTTCATTAGTTCAAAGTTTAATGTTGTCTTTGGTCTATAGTAACAATGTGTTGAGTGATGACTATAACCATGCTAGTAAATATGTTATATATTTCTGCATTTTATCTTGAACAATTATTCTGCACCTTATATCATTTGTCTTGATGCAGTTATCTGAGGCTGCAAAATGTTCTATGTACTGTAGAAACTAGTGTAAGTTGTGTTTTATCATTTATTGGCATCCAAGCAAGATGTTTGTACATTTATATTTTTGTGAAGTTCTCTGTAATTATTGCCTTTAAATTATTTGTTGGGCTCTTGCTGTTAGAATGAGGAACTCTTCATATCATTCTAATGGTTTCTAGGACACCATTGTGACTTTCTTTCTTATAATTCATTTGTTTGTATGAGGTAAGATCTGGTGCTTCAATGCAAAGGATTATTTTATTTAATAACATTAGATTAGACTTGGTGCTTCAAAACTTAGACATTGTTTAATAAAATAAAAAAGAAATTGCATTTCATGATTTAAATATTCGTAAAACTGTTCAAGCATATTCCACTACATTCATTGCCTTAGGTCTTTGAGACTTATGATTTTGTTTCTTTCTATGTGAATGACCAATTAAAATTTGAGACAATAATATTCCCTATTACTGTAATATCGGAAAGTTGTTGTCTTGTAATCATGATATATATGTTATGTTTAATGATGTGTTTTTGTACTGTCATGCAGTAGGTGGAAGAGAAAGGATTAATTGCTGAGATTGCTGACAAAATTGAAACTTATATCAAAGAAAAAGGACCTCCTCTAGCATTGTTGTCTAAATTTAGAGAAGGCAGTGCTTTCTTAAAAGATGATGGACCCGTTGATGCATTGAATGACCTATAAATTTTATTTAAACTTATGGATAAATCAAAACGGCTTGATAACGTGGTTTTTGACTTATGTCTGACCCGAGGTCTTGACTATTATACTGGAGTTATATTTGAAGCTGTCTCTAAAGGGATACTCATGAAGTAAGTCTCACAAGTCATCTTTTATCTTAACTCTATTCTGAGTTATATTTGGAGTTATATTTGTCTCTTTCATTACAGAGAGAAACACTATACGTGTTTGATAAGATTCATGAACTAAAAAAAAAGAATGTAGTAAAAAAAAGAAAATAAAATGTTTTATATTTGGAATTATATTCTGAGTTATATTTATCTTTTATTAACTTCGATGGTATGTTTTGAAGCATTTTTAATGTAGTAAAAAAAAGAGGAATTTTTTTAAGTGTACTTTACTAGAGGTCCAAAAATCATTGTTTGACATAGCTTATGGAAGATATTTATGTATTGAGATCATTGTTTGATATCCTTTAAGTATTTTTTTATTATATATATATATATATATATATATATATATATATATATATATATAAAATATGGTTAGATTGGTTTTGCTTTTAATTTACAGGTTTGATTTTATTTAACAAATAAATAAAATATATATTTTTTTGTAAAATCAACATCGGTTATATCAAAAATAATATTGTACAATATCAATTTTGATCAAAATTAATGTGGTATAATAACAAAAACAACATCCATTTTATCAAAAATCAATGTTGTAAGTAATATAAAATATTAGTTCTGTCAAAACTAATGATGTATGCACTATACAACATCAGTTTTAACAAAATCAATATTTTATAGTACTTACAACATTAGTTTTAATTAAAACTGATATTTTTTGTTACTATATCACATTAATTTTAGTTTCTAGTAAGGACTACTACATCCATTATGAGTGGTAATAACATGCATTTTTTCTTCTTTAAAATATTATTGTCTCATTAGATTTTTGTTATACGGTTTGATTGTGGTGAAACTGAAATTCATAAACCTTGAAATTGATTTTGTTTTCTTTAAATTATGTCAACTAAGTGAGAGCAACTAATCAACCTAACAGTGAAGCTTTCACAGGGATTTCAAAGCAATTATATATCACCGGTTCCTTTTAATCACATAGTCTATTTGTTTAAGCTTTGGCATATGTTAATTTTTTTATGCCATTTTTTCTTTCTTGGCAAATTATATGACATGCATTTAAAAGAAATGAGCCTCTTGGAATATTAATTAAAAAAGAGTTTTACACTCATAAGCTTAGAGGAGGCCAAATGCAATTTGTGTACGTAGATTTTTTCCCATTTTGTCTTTTGTCCCAGATTTTTACCACTGAAAAATGTAGGTACCAAATGATTTTGTCCCAGATTTTTATCCCTGATTTTGAAATTAATGTCATTTGTCAACTTTTTTTATCAATATGGGTGAAAAATAAAAGCTATTTACCTATATGAGTTGGTAAACAAATTATTTATCAAGATGAATATTTTTTTATCAGGTTGATAATGAGAAGCATCAGTAAGCCTCCTCCTATAATGATGCCACCCTGATCTCTGTCATTTGTTTAGGTGGATGTCAGTACAAGAGGAGGTGTCATCCTGGTCTGCTTCACATAGGAGGTGCTACCCTGAAAACTTTCTTTTGTTTAAAGTGCTTTTTTGACTTGGTGAAACTACCCTGATCTGCTTCACCTAGAAGATGTTACCCTAAAAGACTTCTCCTGTTTTTAAAGTGTTTTTTTTAAATAAATTTTAGTTAGTGTTAGGATATAGTGATTTTGTTTTACGCGGTAGGGTTTAAAAATTGTAATATAATATTTAATTGTTTGTATCTGCGCATTAGGGTTATGGGGACAATGTAGGGTTTGTATCCGTGACTTCACCACTGTTGCCCTCACGAAGCTCTATTCCTTGACCCTCGCCATTATTGCCCTGCCTTTCATAAACCCTACCCATCACATTGCCATCGCTGGAGTCGTCTCTCTCGCTCTCGTAATTGTTTGTCTCTGCCTGGCTCTTTCTCCTTTTTGAGTTTTCCTCTTGCGGTCTGGTTCTGCCATTGTTTGTGAACCTTTCTCTCACTCCATTCTCTTTGTATGTAAAATCATTTTGTCTTTATTACTTGATTTTAGATTTCTTGGTAATTTATTTAGCTTTTACTACTGTTAGGTTTTGTGTACCATCAAAAACTGTGTGCGGTTTTTCACTCAAGGTATGCGAACCAAAACCTGTGCTACACGGACCTACATATAAACCTTTGTCATTGTCATTGGTTTTTTTGTACTCTAATTTGCTGCTGCAATATATAAAGCAAAAGCATGTGATTCAGCACCGAAATTCTGAAACTTTAGCGTTTTAAGTTTTTACTAGGATATTGTAGCATAATTAATAAGTAGGCTACCACACAATCCTAGAGTTGCATTTCAAATTTGGAAATATTGGAAAGTCTGGTTGGTTCTCTTTGATGTTGTATACTTAACTCATACTCATAAATCTTTATACTTTGTATTCTACGTAAGTATGTAATAGAGTTTAGACTTGACAGATTTGCCCTGAGCATGGGTGTCTAGGAAATTGGGATTCGAGTTTTATGTGTGTTTAGGAATTAGCATTTTGATTGTTTCACCACTGACATATGATCCTCTGGGAATAGACTTAGCAATTTCTAACTGATTTCAACTAATAGTAAAGAGTGCATTTAAAAGAGTGGGTAGTGTGTTTACTAATGAATTTCACTTATGGCATAGTTTATTCTGTGCTGTAAAAATTTATCCTGTTACATTTGTGGGCTGAGAAATGTGTTAGCTTGTAGGTAACATACACGTACCATGGAAGAAGAGTGAGCAGCTGTTAGATTAAAAACCTTCATGCTTTATTATGGTTTAACTCTTAAAGATTCATCTTGTCATACATAATCGGTTATTTTGTCAACTTGTCATATTTAATATATAATTAGGGTGATTAATGCTAGAGAAACTACGAGTACTATGCTGAAAATCATAAGATTTTCCCCTTGAGTTGGTATTATTTAATTTTCACTCATAATTAATGCCTATAATTACTTCAACAATTTTATTTAGCTGCTTTTCCAACGGTTCAATTTAAGAAGTGGCTACATTGCCATTGGATGCCAAGATTGAAATTGAGTGCATTGAAACTCTATAAGCACAGATTGTAATAGTATATCTGCTGCCACATTCTCAACTATAATGCTGCCTTTAAAGAAAGCTCAAGATTATTATTATGTTATTAATAGTTTCCCCGTTCTACTTTTAACAACAAAACTTTTGGAATTTTATGTTGCAGGTAAAGATGTAGAAAGGCTTGTAAAAGAGACCGAAGATGATATTTTGTAGCTAATTAAAATATATATATTTTACCAACTATCCAGGAGAGTACGTAGATAGAAAAGGACAGAAAAAATGTTATAGAACATTAGAATCCTTTTATAGTTAGCAAACAAAAAGTAGAATTCTATAATATTTGAATTGCATGCACTACCTTACAAGGAAAACTGATTTAAGTGTGTATTTAAAATGAATAATTCTTTGCATTACGGAACTTCAGTTTAAGTACCATTTTACTGATTAGTGAAAAATATTTGAATTGCTTTAATTTGCTCAATTCCATGTAATAATGTATACTTTTACATATTTATTTTCTTTAATCATCTTTAATATTATTCACGTTACATCTTATATTTAATATTTGTTTAGAATCGGAAGTTATTTGCATTCATTTCAAGTGTAATGAAGAAAAATTAAAATTTAAATATAAAAATTAACTTTCTATGAAGAATTATTTTTTTAAAAATTAATATAATATTTGTTAATTTATATACTTTGTATGTTTTTCCTTATATATTTTGTGTTATTTATTCCTTATTATATTACAAGGTATGGATTCTTTTCACATTGTAAACTTTTAACCGTGCAAATTAAGGACGCATGGAGCTTGATCCAATATGTATATTGTTGTATACTATGTACTCCTATAAAGCTTCTGATGTAATAATGTGTATGCTTTTACATATTTATGTATTTATTTATTTTATTTATCTTTAATATTGTTCGCGTTACATATTCTAACATCATGTTAGATTAGCAAAAAATGTTAGGTTAGGAAAAAAAATACGCAGAGAAGTGAGAATTTGCCTTAGTGGTCAAATTTTCAAGTGGATGATTGAATTTTGAGGCTATTCTAACACGACTCGCGTTGATAATGATATGTTTGCAGGATTCATTCACAAGAAATCTACCTAACCTTGGTATCGATTTAACTATTATACATATTCTTGAAGTCATACTACGGTATATATTTCACCTGTTTTTTTTTTTTTAAGTACCCATCGAAAATAAAGTTTTTATAACTTAATTTGCAGTTTGTGTCATGGACATTTTCTCTTAAAAAGACAAAGTATCAAATTATTAAATTTCATTGAAATTGAGCTTAATTTCTTGAAATTAAAGTGCATAAGTAGTAATTCACTTTAAGTTTAATTTAATGTTTGTCAAATTGAAAGATGTATATACATTACTTATTATTAGTAATTGTTTTTTTTCTTTTAAAATAAAAAATAACAACTTTAACCCACTAAATAGTATATGTTTGTTTTATGTTCAATAATTACTAAGCATACCCACCTTAAATAGAAGGGAAGAGAGAAAGGAACCATGATAAAAATCGCGGTTTTGATTTTGTCTTAATATTGCCGATAAAAAAAAAAACTCACTTTAAATAGATAATTTTTTAGGTTACAAACATTAAATAGAGAGTGGTGTAGAACTAAAAATACGAAAATAAATAAGCTAATAAAGTGACTTAATTATGCAAACAATATTATGTTAATTTGGAAATGAAATGTTATGGCTCAAATTTTGAATTGGAGTATTTTGAACTCATTTATACCCGTACATTGTAATTAAGGGTGGAAATCTAGTACTTCAGCAATGGCTAAAAAATTTGTCGTGAAAAAATAATATATGATTAATTTTCATAATATCCTCTATTATTAAATCTAAATACTATATTTATTAATTTTGATAAATGTAACGCGCACATAACTTTTCACATGAATATATATGTAAAAATCTATTATTAAATAAAATTTAATTATAATAAAATTCACTACCTAACAAACTAATAAAATGTGTGTGTATACAGACATTAAAATTTTATAATTGTTTAAAAAAATTAATTATCACACATTTTATATATATATATATATATATATATATATATATATATATATATATATATATATATATATCGCGCGCACACATTAGTTAAGAGATGAAGTATATATTTTAACACAAGAGGAGAGTGCAGTGAAATATTTGCACCTTTGAGGAGGTGGTAGTGTAAAGAATATTTTAATAATCTAGTTTATTTTAAAAGAAACAAACAGAATTTTAACACAAAATTAAAAAGAAATAAAGTGTAATGTATTCAAATTTGTTAGGTAAAGAGAGTAAAATTTTTAATATAAGAGGAGATGATAGTGTGATATTCGTATTTTTTAAGAGAGGGAAGTGTAATTTATTCCAGTAATATTGCTATTAATAAATATTTTAATACTTAATTAATAATGTTAACAAAAAAATTAAGAAGACTAAATTTGCTTTTAGTAAAATTTGTATGAGTCGTTTTAATAAATTAATTAAATTATATATTAATTTCAACCCTTGCCTTTTAGTACTTTAACTAAATAGGATGATAGAGCGTGAATGAAGTACAAAAGGATATTTTACTCTAAAAATATTTTTAGAGTAAAATATCCTTTTGAAAATATTTTTAAATAAAAATATCTTTAAATAAAAATATATTAAAAATATTTATTTAACAGTTATCTTTGACTTAAGTGATAAAAATTGATATTTTTATTATTTATGACTTATAAAAGATTAAAATATGAAAAATAAAAGAAAGAGAACGCAAAGGATAGTCCGGTTTTAACTCTAAACGAGAAAGTAGAAAAAAATGTAAATTTTTCGGGAATATGGTTATAACAAAAACAATTGTCCTAACATATCTCTATTTTTAATTTTTTCTTAGCCAGATGCAATTATTTAAGTATTTTATTAATAATATAATATAATGTTCTTCTATTAATAAATTGTTAAACAAAAAGTCTTCTCATTTTTAATTAAATCTAATGAAATAAACAAACTAATTATATTTAATAATATAATTATATTAGAAAATTCAGATTTTAAATAAAAATATTTACCTAAAAAATATGTTAAGTAAATTAAATAATAAAACAAAAATAATTATATTTAATAATATCATTTTCTTTAAAAAAATTAATATATATATATATATAATTTAATTCAATAAATAAGTAATTTTAAAACCAATTAAAAAATTATATAATATAATATTTATATTTTATAATATTTTAAATTAAAAAAACAAAAAGGAGAGAGAAAGTAATTATAAAGTAGTATAGATTAAAAAAAAAACAAAAAAGAAAAGGTGTATTTAAGAAAAAAAACTCACTTTTGCTCCTCATCCCTTATGATAAAATATATAATTTAATATAATTTTTTTTATCGGTTCAAAGAATACGGATTTCTTCTAACTACTAATCCAAAGATTAATTTTATTCATTATCCATGTCTGTCATTAAAATAAAAAAATTTACACATAAAAAAAATCAAATATGAGTTTCTCTACTAAATAAGTCATTCTCCTACATATAAACATTTAGGATTAACACATCTTACTAAACAAATATTCTTTAAAATGTATATTTTAGTAATTTCATTTTATTTAATAATAATTTTTATATAAATAAATTCATTTAAAAAATTTGAATGTCTATCATCCATATATTAACATTATATTTATTAAATTCAATCAACATATTATATTTAACAATATTATTAAAATTTATCATGTATGATTTTAACAAATATAATAATGAATATTATATAAGAAAAATGCTAGATTATTTAAATATTTATATAAATATGATTAATAACACTAACTAAATACTACATTAATATTTGTATTTAATTTGATTTTACTTATATATACATATATCATTTGTAATTATTATTTTAGAATACTAATTTGCTAAAATAATAATTAAAATATATTTTAAATATATAATAATTTATTTATAATCATAATAATTAATTTTATAATTTATACTGTTAATTTTAATAATCTAAAATATAATTCACTACTACACAGTGACAATTAGTATTATTTTCTATTTAAAATTTAGTAAAATATTATTTTAGTAACATTTAAAAAATATCACCAAATATAAATAAATATTATTAATATATTTTTATGATATTTTATGAATATATAAACTAAAATCTTTAGTAAAATGTCACTACTGTATTATTTTTTGTAAGAGCATCATATGTGACTAATAATTTTTTTCCAAAAAAATTATTAGTAAAATTAATGATTACTAGCGTCAAGTGCTTGAATTAATTGGCTTGGGTATCATTTTGTTTAACCAATAATAGTTCTAAACTTAGAACCTTGTCAATGTAAAAAGATACATAATTAAGAAGAAAGACTATATTAATGGAGGTGCCAAAAAATATAATAATAGAATCCCGCTTCTCTTGCAACAAAAGGATGTGAAAAATAATATATAATGGAATCATCATGTATATTTTATTCAATGAGAGTAATTCTAAAATAAATAAAAAATTCTCAACCACTTTAATAGTTAGGAATCTATAACAATTTACATGAGGTCTATACTAACTCCCCTCCACTTGTATCAAAAGTGCAACTCTTAATTACACTCATCTAAAAAAAAAACAACTAAGCTCATCTAAAACACATAATTAAACTTATTATATTTTTAAAACTCAATGATTTATAGCATAAATTAAATTAAATTTCTTTTATATTTTAATTAAAAAAGTTGTTAAAAAAAGGCAAAATTATAAAATTGGTCTCTTACTTTATCTCTAGTTTTGGATTTGGTCTCCCAATTTTTTAATTCATGAATTTGATCCTCCTATTTTGTAAAATCGTGCAATGTTGATCCCTTATGTCACAATTAATAGCTAGTGACGTTGATTGTCACATGTCACGTTACTATTGGATGATGACTATCACATGTCATATTATTAGATGTAAATTCCATGAAAGATGAAATACATTGTTGTGTTCATTGATCAATCAGAATATGACACGTAATAGTCATCATCCAATAGGAACGTGATACATGATAGTCAATATTTTTTGGTAGGAGGATCAAATTTGTGAATTAAAAAAATGAGAGATCAAATCCAAAACTAAAGATAAAGTAAGAGATCAATTTTACAATTTTACCTTAAAAAAAATTACAGTGTTACATAAATGGTCATGTGGAAGTTTGAAATTTGCCCATGCATTATTACAGTATGGAAATTTCTGCTTGCTAACAGTAACAGTTTTGTAAAGTAAACGCGCGCAACATACCAAGCTAGACTTCTATTGACCCCACTGATCGGCTGTCTTGTTTGATATTTTCTTTCTCACGTTAATTACTTCCGTATTATGAATTTATCGCTTCTCTTCAGTCTTCATCCTAATTAGTTTTCAATATTATAACATTTAAATGATTTAATATAATTAAAATGTATAAGGGACTGCAACAAATTAATATTTTTTTATCTAAATTATATATTTAATAATACATAACTTTATTACAGTAATTTTTTATAAAACTTATATATATTTTTTAGCAGCATTTTTTAAGACTTATATAATATATAAAGCTATTTATTAAGATCATATAATCACAATACCAGAAAATAATAATTATATTTAATTTAAAGTTCTATTATGTTGCCCTGAAAAAGGTTCTATTGTGTTCATTAGAAATAAAAATTAGTTATAAATATTTTATTTAAAGTTTCTCAAGGATAATTTGAAATTTAATTATTTTAAATAAGGAAAAAACCATTTGGAATGTAAATATTATTGATTAATGTTTCCTAACATTTATTTCCTAAATTAATTGGTCATAATTAAAAGATAATGATTTAAAAGTAAATTTTAATTTTGATTTTGTGAAGTACGATAATCATATATGTGATAACTAAAATCAAATTGTAATTAATCTGCAATAGAAATATAAATGGAAAATATAAAAAAAGTAATATAGAAAATGTTTCACTTACCTATAAGTTATTGATTTAAGTGGTATTACACTAATTCTCTTATTCCCTTAAATAATTAATGTCTTACATTTGAATTTTATGGATAAAAAATATAATTAGGACAAGAAAAACCACAAAAAATAATCAACCAAAATAATTCTCAACCAAGATAGAGAAGCAAAAAAGGTTTTTTTTTTTAAAAAAAATAAATTGGATTCTTATCTATATTTTAAGTTTTAGTTTGGGATTTTGTACTTCAAAAGTTTCGTTTTAGTCTATCACATGGGTTAGACCAAATTTGTTTTTTACACTAACAATGTCAATTTTAGCCCATATGATATCTCTTACAATTTATTCATGTCACCAAACTTGTTTAACAAAGAGAAATTTTAATGGTCTAAACTAAAGTAAAAAATTTTAAATTTAATGGACTAGTTAAATTAAAACCTAAAATATAGATAATGAACAAAAATTCTAATTTACTCTTACAATTTGAATATAAGCCTAACTTAATCTTATAAAGTCAACTTATAAGATTATAATTACTTTTTAGTTATATATTATATTTTGATTATATTTTTAGTTGATGCGAAGATCTTTAAATTTTTAGTAAAAAAATTATCATGATGATTTAATGTTCATAGTACACAAAAAATTAGTGAGTGAATATGTGAATCAATTATTGTGAGTTGTTCAAGTTTAAGTAGTAGTTTCAAGTTTGACTTTTGATTATTCATAATTATGGTATTTGATATGGTATTTGACTTGAACAGCATAACTTTCATTAAAGAATATATATAGTTAGACAAAAAAATCTATACCAAAAAACACGGGCTTATTTTTAACTCAAAATAAATGTTTTATAAAAAATTATAATTATTTAATTGTTTTAAAAAACGTCAAAAGCTTAAAATAAAAAGGATAGCTTCGAAAGCACAGTTGCAAAAGGTTGGAGATTAAAGGTGTAAAACTTTTCTATTTTGAACCTTTTGAACCAAGCTGTAACATATATTTATGTAGATACAGTAAAATATCTCTTGACTTCAACGAAAGAAAAGTACAATATTTCTTGACTCTGGTTCGTGTTTCATGATGTTTTGCATATAAATATGCATATCCCATGAATTGCTTGTAAGTACTTCTCCTGGATTTGATTGTATCAGACAATCTGTGATTGAATCCTTCCTCAAAATTTCCTCATGGTGTTCATATTTCCAACGCTTCTGTCCATGAAGCTCCAACCACTTTTGCTGCTTCTTGTGATGTACTTCTGTGCATTTGCTGCTTCTTCTTCTGAGATTGCTTCAGAAGCAAATGCTTTGTTGAAGTGGAAATCCAGCCTTGACAACCAAAGTCATGCTTCTCTCTCTTCATGGAGTGGCGATAATCCTTGCACTTGGTTCGGAATTGCATGTGATGAGTTCAATTCTGTTTCCAACATAAATCTTACAAATGTTGGATTAAGAGGTACGCTTCACAGTCTCAACTTCTCATTACTTCCAAACATTCTCACTCTAAATATGAGTCACAACTCCTTGAATGGAACTATTCCTCCTCAAATTGGTTCCTTATCCAATCTCAACACTCTTGACTTGTCCACTAATAACCTCTTTGGTAGCATTCCCAATACCATTGATAATCTCTCCAAACTCTTGTTTCTTAATCTTTCTGACAATGATCTCTCTGGTACTATTCCTTCTGAAATAGTACACTTGGTTGGTCTTCATACATTGCGCATAGGTGATAATAATTTCACTGGATCCCTTCCTCAAGAAATGGGTAGATTGATGAATCTGAGAATACTTGATATTCCTCGGTCCAATATCTCAGGGACTATCCCAATCTCAATAGAAAAGTTATGCAATTTGTCTCATCTAGATGTCGAAAGCAACGACCTTTCTGGCAACATTCCACTGAGAATTTGGCATATGAACCTAAAGCATTTGTCATTTGCTGGTAATAACTTCAACGGTTCCATCCCCAAAGAAATTGTGAATTTGAGGAGCGTCGAGACTCTCTGGCTTTGGAAAAGTGGGCTTTCTGGCTCCATTCCCAAAGAAATTTGGATGCTGAGGAATCTAACATGGCTTGACATGAGCCAATCCAGTTTCAGCGGGTCTATTCCTCGTGATATTGGGAAGTTAAGGAACCTAAAGATTCTTCGTATGTGGAAAAGTGGCTTGTCTGGCTCCATGCCCGAAGAAATTGGGAAGTTGGTTAATCTCCAGATTCTAGATCTCGGAAATAATAGTCTTTATGGATTCATTCCTCCTGAAATTGGTTTTTTGAAACAACTTGGTCAACTTGATTTGTCTGATAACTTTCTCTCTGGTGAAATCCCCTCTACAATTGGAAACTTGAGCAATTTATACTATCTTTACCTTTATAAAAACAGTTTATATGGTTCTATTCCTGATGGAGTGGGAAATCTCCATTCACTTTCCACTATCCAACTGTCGGGCAACAGCCTCTCTGGAGCAATCCCAGCTTCCATAGGCAATTTGGTCCATTTGGACTCCTTGTTGCTTGATGGAAATGAACTCTCTGGGTCCATTCCTTTCACCATTGGAAATTTGTCAAAGCTTAGTGAATTATTTATACAATCTAATGAGCTCACTGGACCAATCCCAGCTTCCATAGGCTACTTGGTCCATTTGGACTCCTTGTTCCTTGATAGAAATGAACTCTCTGGGTCCATTCCTTTCATCATTGGAAATTTGTCAAAGCTTAGTGAATTATTTATATACTCTAATGAACTCACTGGATCAATTCCTTCCACTATTGGAAATTTATCAAATGGCAGGGCATTACTATTTTTTGGAAATCAACTTGGTGGCAAGATTCCAATAGAAATGAACATGCTTACTGCTCTGGAAAATTTGCAGCTAGCTGACAATAATTTTATAGGCCATTTACCTCAAAACATTTGCATTGGTGGAACGTTGAAATATTTTTCCGCTGAAAATAACAACTTCATAGGCCCAATTCCAGTGAGTTGGAAGAATTGCTCCAGCCTTATAAGAGTCAGGCTTCAGCGAAACCAGCTAACTGGGGATATAACAGATGCTTTTGGTGTACTTCCAAATTTGGACTACCTCGAATTGAGCGACAATAACTTTTATGGTCAACTTTCACCTAACTGGGTAAAGTTTCGTAGCCTCACAAGCCTCATGATCTCCAACAATAATTTATCAGGTGTGATACCACCAGAGCTAGCTGGGGCAACCAAATTACAACGACTTCAGCTGTCTTCAAACCATCTTACAGGAAACATTCCACATGATTTATGTAACTTGCCCTTGTTTGATCTCTCACTCGACAACAATAATCTTACAGGAAATGTTCCCAAAGAAATAGCATCAATGCAGAAACTTCAATTTTTGAAGCTTGGATCAAATAAGTTGTCTGGCTTAATCCCAAAACAACTAGGAAATTTGCTCAATTTATTGAACATGAGTCTGAGCCAAAATAATTTTCAGGGAAATATTCCTTCAGAGCTTGGCAAACTGAAATTTCTTACGAGTCTTGATCTTGGTGGAAATTCTTTGAGAGGAACAATACCTTCAATGTTTGGAGAATTAAAAGGCTTAGAAGCACTGAATGTCTCTCACAATAATCTTTCAGGTAATCTCTCTAGCTTCGATGATATGACGAGCTTGACATCTATTGATATATCATACAACCAGTTTGAGGGTCCACTTCCAAACATTCTAGCCTTCCACAATGCTAAAATTGAAGCATTGAGAAATAATAAAGGCTTGTGTGGCAATGTCACTGGCTTGGAGCCTTGCTCAACATCAAGTGGGAAATCTCATAATCATATGAGGAAGAAAGTAATGATAGTAATTTTACCCCTTACTTTGGGCATTCTAATACTGGCATTATTTGCTTTCGGAGTCTCGTATCATTTATGCCAAACCTCAACGAACAAAGAAGACCAGGCTACAAGTATACAAACTCCTAACATATTTGCAATATGGAGTTTTGATGGCAAAATGGTATTTGAGAATATTATTGAAGCCACAGAAGATTTTGACGACAAACATCTCATTGGTGTTGGAGGGCAAGGATGTGTTTACAAAGCAGTGCTGCCTACAGGTCAAGTTGTTGCTGTGAAGAAACTCCATTCAGTTCCAAATGGAGAGATGCTCAATCTGAAAGCTTTCACATGTGAGATCCAAGCTTTGACAGAAATTCGACATCGTAACATTGTAAAGTTATATGGGTTTTGTTCACATTCACAATTCTCATTTTTGGTGTGTGAATTCCTGGAGAATGGCAGTGTTGAGAAGACTCTGAAGGATGATGGACAAGCAATGGCATTTGATTGGTATAAGAGGGTGAATGTTGTTAAAGATGTAGCAAATGCTCTGTGCTATATGCACCATGAATGTTCACCTCGAATTGTTCATCGTGATATATCAAGCAAGAATGTTCTTTTGGATTCCGAATATGTAGCTCATGTCTCAGACTTTGGAACAGCCAAGTTTCTTAATCCAGATTCATCCAATTGGACCTCATTCGTAGGAACCTTTGGATATGCTGCTCCAGGTTAATTACCTTTCTTTATACTAAATTGAGCATATCATATTTTTTAGTTTGCCTTTCTTAGTCACAATTGTCCACATTTTGCCTTTGTCACTAGAATCCTATTTTGCGTATGATAGCACTTTTATTTTGTTACAGAACTTGCATACACAATGGAGGTGAATGAGAAATGTGACGTGTATAGTTTTGGGGTCCTAGCAAGGGAAATACTTATTGGGAAGCACCCTGGTGATGTTATATCTTCTTTATTGGGATCATCTCCATCTACTCTTGTGGCCTCAAGACTCGATCACATGGCATTGATGGATAAGTTGGACCAACGTCTCCCTCATCCAACAAAGCCAATTGGTAAGGAAGTGGCATCAATTGCAAAGATAGCAATGGCCTGCTTGACTGAAAGTCCACGATCTCGCCCTACCATGGAGCAGGTTGCCAATGAGCTGGTAATGTCAAGCTCATCTTCAATGGATTAGCTCTACATTGTCACTTATATATAGCTGAAAGATTGAGCTTAATAAACATGCTTGAGTTTTAATTGTTCTTTTCTATTTTTGTATTGTATCTTTTTTTTTTATATTGTAGGTCATTTTATTTTAGTTTTTTGGGTTTCTGAACTTTGGATACCTTTACCAAATTAATGATAACATTTGTAAGCCTTACTTTTTCCCTATCAAAATAAAGGAAACAAATTAAATATAGTGTTATTCTTTTTTTCAGAAAATATAATAATTCAAATCAATTGTTCCCTTTCCTTCAATTAATTAAAAATTAACGACAAGTCAGCAAAGAAAAGGAAAATGCATGAACTACTTATAAGGAAGCTTGAACTGAAATTATTTAAATTTTATCTTGAGTTTTTGATTGGATGTTTTACGTAAAGCATTATGCTCATGATAGAATTGCCTAGATATCATGTGTTCTAGAAGAAAAATGTGTTATGCTCCCAACATCAGCAAGAGAAACATTTTGTGAGAATCACCTTTACATATGACCCATAATAATGTATTTTTTAGAACTACGATGTAGGGTCTTATCCTCTAGAGTGGTCTAGTCTTAGATAACTGAATAGCATTCCACATTTAGATTGATAGACTCTGCTGCTAACTAGACTAAGAAAGATAAATTGCAAGGGGACGATAAAGGAAAGCTTAAAGAAAACTGCTTCTATATACATTTAATTTCTGATAACCCTAGTTCCTACGAAAGTGTGTTGATATACTTGGGCTATGGATTACAATTAAAAAACCCAAAATATACGAAAGTCCATAAAAGTTCAACATAAAACATTATTGGTTTGAGAATTGCTACGTGCACCATTTGTTTTTCTAGTATACCCAACACAACATTGTAATTCCCATATTACAGACATTGTTAGTACGACGCTCTAACCAACTAAGTTAATAAGTCAATTATGTTAAAATAATTAATGTCACTATAGATAACACTAAAAAATTTCATGTATACTTAATGCATATATAAATTTACATAATAAATTTTGTGACAATTAATTTTAATCTAATAATTAATTTGTTTACATATATAAATTGTAAATAAAAATCGTAGGTTTAATAAAAAAATTATATATGTAAAAAATACATTATTAACATAAATCTACTAATGCATTTTGATCTAATAGTATATATATATATATATATATATATATATATATATATATATATATATATATATATATATATATATATAAAAATTTTAAAAAAAATCATAGATTTCATTTACAATTCATATATGTAAAAAAATTAATTATTAGATCAAAATTAATTGTCACTAAATTTATTATTTAAATTTATATGTGCATTAAATATACATTATAAATTTTAGTATTATATATAACGATATTAATTATTTTATAACATAATTGGCCTATTAGCTTAGTTGGATAGAGCCTTGTACTAACTACTCAAAAGTCACATTAACATTCCATTTTTTTAAATAAATTAAAAAGTCTTTTATTTAAAAATAAATAAAGTTTTATAAAAATAATAAAGTTTTTAATTTAATAAATAAGGAGAAATAATTTTATTTATTAAAATAATGGTTTTAAGGTAAATAAAATAAATGTGTTTTTAGAAAATAAAAAGAATATTATATTTACTCATTTCATAATAAGTAAATATAGTTCATTTTTATAAAACAATAAAATAAAGAAAAATAGAGTAAATAATATGATCAAAACATCTTAGCTATCAATAGAAACATATTAGGTCAGTACTTATCTTAAGATGTTTCTACACTCTCTCTTTCTTCAAGATTGTTCCCTTTTCTAGTAAAACTATGATCCCTGACTTGTTAACCATTGAGAGTAGTGAGAACATGTGTAGGGATCCTTAGAAGATCAATTGACATGAATTTTGGGGTGTTTATGAAATTTTGATTCTATGTTTACAACTATAACTGTGAATTATATATGTTTGACAAACTAATTGGTGTTCCGATGTGAGATTGCTATGAAATTGATGTGTTCGTGTGTTGAGTATGAACACTAGAAACTGAGTATTTTTCTAATTAGTGTGAATTGATGAAATTAAATAAGAAAATATTTACTATAAGAGGGACTGAGAAATTGATTTTGTATTTTTTCCCTTTTCTTGCTTTTTAGGGTTTTTTTATATATAGTTTGGAATTAATATTATAATTTGGAATTAAAATAGGCTAACAGAATGATATTCTCGAGTTTATATATTGTTTCATACTTTTATTCTTTAAAATTGGTCAAAGTGTATTTAACTATAAGGTTCTTCAAAAGTCTATTTAAAATTGTTTCATACTTTTAGAATTACCTAGATATCATGTGTTCTAGAAGAAAAATGTGGTATGCTGACCAATGTGACACCTTCTACCCCGACATATATATAAATAAATAAAACATATAAAAATATTGGTAAAAAAATTCACGTGGGTAAAAGGTTCACATTTACTTTACTATTACCAAATAAAATTTATTTAAAATATATTCGGCTCAAAACAAGGCCATCAAAATTTATAAATAAAAAAATTTGTTAAATCAGTGGGGTAAAATAAAATAGACTATTATTAGGGGTGGGTAAGTGGGCCGACCCGTCCCGCGTAAGGCCCGCCCGCATAAGCCCGCATTGACAGCGGACCGGGCCAGTCCGTCCAGCTTCTTACACGGACCAAATAAATTGGTCCGCCTCCACCACACGGATCCCGCGGGTCAAACGGGCCGGTCCACGGGCCTAGTTTTAAAAGAATTTTAATTGTAATAAAAATACAATACAATCAAATTAAGTTCAATACAAATGTAAATAAAATCTTAATAATTAGTCAATTACATCAATTAAATAAATAATGTCTTAACAAAAGAAAATCCAAGCAATAAATCTAAAATATGAAATTTAAACATCTCCAACAACAAATGATTCCATATTTGAAGTAGCTTGAGTTTTCTCCATCTTCACATTTAAGAGTACAACAACAATGAATCAGCCCCAACAAAAATGGGATAAAAACAAATTCTAGAGAGAGAAGAGATGTACTTTGCATGGTGGCGTGATGGTGGGCCGAGGCTGTGCCGCTATGGTGTGTCGCGTGACTGCGTGAGTGTAAGTCGCGTTTTATTTTCCTTGTAAGGGAAAAAGTCGTATGACTTGCGCGTGTGCGTAACTGCGTGGTGGAAAAAAATCGTGAGGCTGCGTGATGGAGAAAAACCGTGATAAGTAAAAGTGTTCTTAGCCTGCCACAATGATAACTGCTAAATATGATGTGAGCTATGTTTTATAATAAAAGTATATTGAAATATCTTTAAAAATATTTATTTAACAATTATTTTTAGCTTAAATGATAAGAATTTATATTTTTATTATTTATGGCTTGTAGATATGAAAAGTATAAATTAAAAGAAAAAAGATCGAGAAAATATGAAAAAATGAAGATTTTTAGCATGTTATCACTTATCTTTTTTATCTTAATCTTTTATTTCTTTCTGTTATCTTTTATTTTTATTATCTTATCCTTTTTTTATCTTTATCATCTTTGGGTCAGGGTCACACAAATCAAACCTAATGTGGGCTACGAGTAACTCGCAAACCCTGCGAGCCAAACCTGCATAGTCCGCGGGTTAAGCGGGACGAATCAAAAAATATGACATAACCATTGATCGTTTAAAATAATTGGTCTGTAACCCGTGCGGACCGCGGGCCCCGCGGGCTAGTCCATGGACCTGGGCCCGTTTACCCACCCCTAACTATTATGCCCCAATGTCACATCCTATTAGAGCATTATGTCCTGACATCCTTCAGCACAAGGTTCCTTAAAACAATTCATCTAGTCATCTGTTCCCTCGAACACAAAGTTTCAAGATCATCACAGGATCCAAAAACAAACGACACACGGAGAGTAAGTTATCACATTCCTAACTAATAGAGAAGCAAGACAACTAGATATACATATCATATAAATAAAATAAAACTTACTTAAACATAACTCACGTAATTCAATCACTTTGTCATTCATAATTCACTTTTCAATCATCAATCACATTACACAAGAATCACACACTTTGATCAAGAAATAATATATTTCATAATAAATAATTAGCAAGCGTATGCAACAGTTATGCTAAGACTCAAGTCTATATGCAATGTGGTACCATGTCAGTGAAAAACCACCCTAGGGCGCTTAGGAGTACATAACAAGACACACCACACAATGGGTATGTCAAGTCACTCTCACTAAGTAAAATCATAGGGAGACCAGTCAGGGTCACGCTGTTTTGCGATAATGCTCCAACCATGCGGGATCGGCACATGCTTAAAAGAGCACTCAAACCAGGTGACTCCCAAGGCCTACACTCCGAAGAGTCCTTCAGGGCCTCTCCCTCCTGATTCAGGTCTAACCCCTAAAATAATTTTTTGCATGCAGACACTACTCATGAACTATACAATACTCACGACCTCACACTCGTGTTTTAAACACGTTTAACACAATTGTGCTACAATTTAACACTAGTTCCTAAATAAAAAACCTATATTTTCTCTTTAACACTGATTCCTAAATAAGAAACCTATACTTTCTCTTTAATATTGTGCATCAACACTTTTCTCAAGATAACACTAGTCGGATTATTGTACAATTCAGAGCTTACAACACAAGTAATGTCACATCAAGTGTTAACCACACACTTATTCACAGTCAAAACTCATTCACAATTTCAAATATCATAGTGTCATAATCCACCATCACATGTTTAAATGTATCTTACAAATTAACACATGTTCAACTTTGTACTTATACTCAATCTCAATAACAATACTATAATCTCAAAGCAACATGTTATTCCACAATTCATCACACATTCCATTTATAAACACTGCTCATGAATTATACAATATCTACAACCTCACACTTGTGTTTCAAACACGTTTAACACATTGTGCTACAATTTAACACTGATTCCTAAATAGGAAACCTACACTTTCTCTTTAACACTGCGCATCAACACTTTTCTCAATAACAACACTGGTTGGGTTATTGTATAATTCATAACTCACAACTCAATACACACATCTCAATACACATGTACCTCAAATCTAACCATAATATTCTCAAACTCCAACACTTGAATAATTTTTGGAATCACACTATAACAACACTACAATATTATTTACATAAAATATTAATATAAATAAATATATAGCTAAATTTATATATATAAAACCAGCAACATACATCATATTGGGTCATGAATTTCAAAGTAAGCTTTCAATGTACCAATTCTAAATAATTATATGGACATTTTCTTGTATATATAATTATACATGAATTTATATATATTATCTAAGAATATAACACAGTCTACTAGAAATCTTTGGTCAATTTCATATATAATATTAATTTTAAACTATAAAAAAACTAAAAAGCATGAAAAGGAGAAAATACAAAATCAATATTTCACTCCCTCTTACACTAAACATCTACTTACTTAATTTTATCAATTCACATTAATTAGACAAAGGTTCAATTTATAGGGTTCACACTCAACAAAAAAACACATCAATTTCACAGTAGTTTTTCATTAGGACATCAACTGGTTCATCAAACATATATAATTCACAGTTATAATTATAAGAATAAAATAAAAATTGTAGAAACACCCCAAAACTCATTCTAATTGGTACTCTAAGGATCCCTACACATGTTCTCATTAATCCTCATTTGTGAATAACTCATCCCTTACCTCGATGTAGTCGCTCAAGCGTTCTCCGTTATCAATTGTGGCGTTTCTGGTGCTCTCTAGAGCTTCTCCTTCGATTTCTCTGTTAGGGTTCCCAAACGTTAGAGAGAAGGAGAATGGATTGAAGCCTCCATTCTATGGTCCTATATGCGATGCATATTTATCCCTCAACAGATATTATTTTGCAAATCCCAACGGTGAAAATGTGCAAAAATGAATCGCGAACCACATATGAAAATCTGAAAACAACCCAATGGTTAAAAGGTTTGGGATTGTAGTTTTACCGAGATAGCTCTGGATTTCTGCGAGAAAAAAAAAGTTACAATGCGAAGGGTATTACTCTCAAATCCGATATGTTTTCGTAATTCCCAACGGTGAAAATCCTCGTAATTGAGTTGCAAACCTAGTTCTTAAATTTCACGTCAATCCAATGGTGAATGAATATGAAATCGTCGTTTTTCTGAGATAGGTTTGATGGTATGCGGGAAAAGAGAGAATTTTGTGAGAAAGAGAAAGGAAAACGAAATTGAGAGAAAGAGGAGGTTGAAAAACTATTGTCAATCTGAAAACTGACCTAACATTTCTCTATTTATAGCTAGGGTACTCACAACTTATTATTTACTTTATTTAATTAATTTTATTATTTTATAAAAATAAACTCTATTTTATTCACTATCAAATGAATAAATAAAATACCCTTTTTATTTTCTCTAAACCATTATTTTAATTAATAAAATTATTTCTCCTTATTTATTTAATTATGAAAACCTTATCATTTTTTATAAAATTCTATTTATTTAGAAATAACAATCCTTTTTAAATTAATTTACGAAAAAATAGAATGTTACAATCAACACCAACATGAGAAACATTTTGTGAGAATCACCTTTACATATGACGCCATAATAGGAAACTTTGAAATAAGATTGCGCAATTGGCTTCTATTTTAGTAGTGTAAAGCAAAATATGCTAATTGCCAAATTGTGCTAAGAACTATGCTAAACACGTATAATGGGTAAAACCAAAGCACCTGCAGGGAACAAAAAAAAAGGACAATCATTAAACACGTATCTAAAATGCATTAAAATCTTATAAAAGAGATTCATACTGCATATGTAATATTAGTTGATTTGGATAGGTTGGCTTTAAAAAATCAAATAAAGATTATTTAATTGAAATAGTTTTTATGATATCAAACTTATAAAAGATCCAAGTTTATTTGATTTTAATTAGTTATAAATTTTTATTTGATTTTCAATTTAGGTAGGATTTTGACAGTACCTTACTTGAATACTACGATGGTATTCCATATTTAATTTTTCTAAAGGCTTGCATCTCTCTTCCCAATTATATTTCAATGTTGCATATTATCTCTCACACACACATTTATGTTTACTAATGTTATTTATTTTTTTCATTTGTTGGAAAAAAGTTTTCGTAATAAAATAATTATTGACATAATTGAGTTTACATTTACATGTTTCAAAATATCACGATGGAAGATACCAGCTGATATGCGGAGGAGCGCTGGGAAGAAGTGTTTATGCTATATAGAGTGCTACATTATCCTTCCGAACAAATGAGTACTTCTGGTACATTTCTTGAAAATCACATTTCCTTTTATATGATTTTACTTGCGAAAACACATTATTTTGTATAGTAATGATTTAGAATTAAACAATATTATTATTATTGTATGCGGTTGTCTATTAATTAATAAATCCAAATGAGGTTGTCTATTAATTAATAATGGGTCTATGAACACACAATAATTCACACTAAAACGTTATTAAACTTAGCTTTTTGGAATTTTTGCACATACCTCATTCCTAGAGTTTTCATCACGGAGGAAGTCAAAGACTCGTTTAGGAGGAACAGGAAGCCAAAAAGAAGTGGCAGCACTAAGAACAATGCCAGGGGGTCTTCCAGGGTCATCCACACTCTTTCGAGCCAGCACTAGTCCTAAAGCCAGTGTAACTCCAAACAATGCATGAAGCCTCACACAGAAGTACTTAGCCATGAAAATCTTATTTTTGTTATGTGAGAATACAACTTAGGTTTAATAGCAAACTATAAGAAATACACCAACAGACAAGTCTATAAGAAAAATTCACTTGCCTTGTAATTGTCTTCGACAAATCTAACTACTAGGTTTCCCATCGGCAAGGTCAATGCACAAAGGAACTAGCACAATCATATTCATAACCAAAAGAATAAATCATGAGCACATGGTCCAAAATAACAGCTACACCTTTAAAGAAGGGAAAAAAAATAAAGAATGAGATGCAAAAAATTGGTTGAGTTTAGAAGTACATACTATACAAGTGAGAGGAAGTGCCTTGATTAGACCAAAAGCAACCAAAAGAGCATAGAGCATAAAGATTGCCCCTTTCACTACCTCTGCACCTTTTTTAGTGCCAAGTCTAACCTGAAAGAGAAATGGAAAATAAGTAACATAGGTAGATTCACAGCATTAACATGGATTAGAAAAAAGTTCAATTTAAAGAAAGTGCAGTTACCAAAGGTGACATTTTCCCAACCTCCCTGTCTCCTTCCACCTGTGTTGTGAATAAAAACATGTCACCTAATCAAAGTTCCTAAAAATTGGAAATTAAAATTCAAAAAATGAATATACCTGATGGAAATGACTGCAAAACAAGATAAGAGATGTTGTGAAGCCAACAAGAATTGATGCTGAAAGAACCGTTCCACTTAAGGGGAAATGGTTCATCACACTGTCCAAATCATTCCATATCAAAACCATGAAAAATCAAATATTATAAGACATTCTAATTAGGTAGCTGAGGTAACCTTGAACTGCCATGTAATAAATAAAAAGCACAAGTGGCAAAAGGCCCAAATGCTGCAAAGCACAAGGGCTCTCCCAGCCCCTGGTAGCTTAACCGAAATGGTGGACACTGCAACAACAATTGGCCAAGCACAGAAAATTGCAAGTTAATGACTCCTGAATAACTTTCCAACATGATTATGATGTCAGCAAAAACTTGTACCTGATATATATAGCCACAAATAATTGCACAAACAAGAAACAATATTGAACGTATGTTTCTTTCCACAACAATATTGACTGAGATCCATTCAGAGAAAGATGAACAACGCATAGCAAAGCTTGTTCTTGTGAACTGATCCAAAGATGAATTCAATAACAATAACAAAAGCCAAAGTCAACAATAATAACAATTTAAAACATGTCAGGCACAAATATATTAAACTACAATATCATAAATTAGAAAAGTTTGCATTCAATACAAACAAAATGACAGATCTCAGCATTGCAAAAAATAAAAACTTAAAAAACATCTAAGCAAACTTGCCAATGACACGATCAAAGAGGTTCACAAGCTCATTCAGATGATCCTCAAACACCTCTATTTCATACGGCTGATTATCACCCTCTAGCAAATCTGTCACCTTCGAAATTACAGATTTGATTTTCTCCCTTTCTTGTAAACAAAGCTTTGAACTGATATTCTTATTATTCAATGCATTCCTCATCTTGTAAACATAGTCATCCAAAGCATTCATTGTATTAGCCTTCTTCATGAACTTCCTATCATCAACCTGATAATTCTAAGCTTCATGAATCATTCTTATAATCTCCTCAGCTGAAAGCCTTTTTTGGTCATTAGTTATGGTAATCTCATTCCTATAACCAGTGGTTGTTTCTTCCACAGAAACAGATAGAAGGCCGTTTACATCTATAGTAAAGCATACATCCTAGACTGCAGAAATACTATAAATTCCATGAGGCAGGGGCAGGGGGCCTAGATTAGGGAATGAAGTTTATCAATAAATAACCTGCAGAAATTGTCCTAATATGCATGAACAAATAGGAGAAGTTGAGCAAGCTATGTAACATGCAAAGTCAAAAAATAATGCTTACAATCTCCTCCTAGACTGTACCACGAGATATGTCACTAAGGTAATCAACTTCGTCCAAAACAATCACATCAACATTTACAAGTCCACTTCTAGAAGAAACATTACCAACACTGCATGAAAAGCAGTCGTCAATAAGTACTCACATTCTGCCGCGGCCTCCCCAATCAGTGTCTTCCTGCTGCTCGTCGGAGCGGAAACCACCACCGAGAAGCCTCTCAAAAAAGCCAGTATTGCTTGCCGCTGAAACTCAACAAAAACAAATCAAGACCTCAACACATAAGTTTCGAATTTCTCGAAAACGAAGAGAAACAAAAACAAACGGTGAACAAACCTGAAACTTGTCGATGCGGAAGTCGTAGACTGAAGCGAGCTCATCGACGTCGAATTTGAGGGAATACGTCAGCCTCGTTGGAAGCTTCACCCGAAACGTCGTCGTATTCGTCGGTAGAAACGTTGTCTTAGTCTTGGTCTTCTTCTTCATCGTCTTCTTCGTCCTCCTCGGCGTCGGAGAAGGCGCGAAAGGTGGAGGTCGGGGTCTTCAAGGAGAAGGAGGCATGGAATTTGAGGAAAAAGGAAGGGATCGAGGGTGAAGGAGAGAGAAACGTGTGGAGAAGACCTAAAGGCCTCATTGAGGAGTTCTTTGCCCGAAAGAGAGAGAGAAGCGAGAATAAGTTCAGATAGAAATAAAAAGCAAAAAAAACCCAAGACCACAACGGGTTTGTTTAAAAACGTTGTTGAATAGAATAAGTTACATCGTTTTTGTTAAAAAACGATGTTGTTCACAATTCATGTTACTTGCCGTTCAACAACGGTGTTCCAAAAACGATGTTGTAACGCGCAAATAACATCATTTCTTGCAAAAACGTTGTTAAAATAAATCACTTATTTACTAAAATGCCATTGCCTCTAAAATAACATCATTTTTGGAACCACCGATGTTGAATGCGCGTTGTAGAATATTATTATTTTAGTAGTGATGATAAATGAAAGCAGTAATCTTATTGGAGTGTGAGAGATAAAAGATATGATTATAGCAGCAGCAAATGCTAAAATACCTGTGAGGCCATATAATGTTGCGAAACATATCTTGTGAGGAGCAGCCTCTAACTTGCCAAATTGGACATAAATATCCTTTTAATTTTTTGAAAAATTAGCTAGCATGCTGGTTTCAAAGGGTGAACTGGATAGTCCCAATAAAATTTTATTGTTGAACAAAAATTCATTTTGGGGTTTATTTCATCTATTTCATGACCGAAACATTGGGAGATACACGTTACATCACAATTTTGAATCAGAAGAGATATTTCAAGAAATGACAAATCTATTAACTCTATCAATAACCCAGTGGGATCTGGTGTATCATAAGAAATTTACTTTTTCTATTGATTTCTCTGGATTGGATCAAAAACATTTCTTGAATGAGTTATTCAACTCGAGGGATGAATAGAAAAATCACTCTTTATTGATTCTACCTCCTCTTTTTATGAAGAGAATGAATCTTTTTATCCAAATATCATAAAAAAATAGGTGTAGACCTCTTGCAGGAATAATTTGGAAGATCCAAATTATTGTTGAGGCAGAACACTCAATGCAGAGTATGATACTTTAACCTCTCCATCAGCATCCACCAGCAAATTCTCCAGATGTAATATATAATAAAAGACAGTAAAATAATGTTAATTAACTTGCTCTCTCTTTTTTATGTAAAGTCAATGAATGTGACATACATGACAGGATCCACAGCATACATAGTACTACTATTAGCGTTTAACTAGACATCACCATTTTGGAAATTGACTCTGTACAAAAGACTTCCAGAAAGTATATGGAGTTTAATTCTGGCGAAAAGTTTCTATTCATTTAAGAGGTGAGACTTCAAATCATTTGGCAATGGCTGGAGCTAGCTTTGCCGTGGTAGAAAATGTAGAGATATGAGTCGGTCCAATAACAAGAGAGATCTAAAATAAATTTTAAGAGAAATAATTTATTTTAAATGAGAAACATACATGATATTTAAAATGTTGACTAATGTAATTTAAGTAAATATTCATATGTTTAATTTTACGCATGATCCATTTCATTGATTTCAATTCTTTTTTTTATCCTTATTTTTACGCTTGAAAATTTGAACTTCAAAAATAGATCTGTTGACAATTTTTACTTTTATAAAAATTAAAAAAAAATTAATAACCAAAGAACACGAATTATTTCACAATCATTATTTTCCTGTCGATAAAATAATAAAAGATCTTTTAGACTGTATTTCAACATATCCATTATACTTTTCTCTTTTAATAGATCAGAAGTATTGCACTTTCCTGCTCATCCCTTATGATAAAATATATAATTTAATATACTATTTGTATCCGTTCAAAGAACACGAATTTCCTCTACATACTCCGTCCAAGACTAGTTTTATTTATTATTGATGTTTGTCATTGAAATAAAAAAATTTACACACGAAAGAAATTAAATATGAGTTTTTCTATCAAATAAATCATTCTCCTAGATATAAACGTTTAGGATTAACGCAACTTACTAAAAAAATATTGTTTATAAGATTTTAAAATGTATATTTTAGTGATTTCATTTTATTTGATAATAATTTTTATATAAATAAATTCATTTAAAAATTTGAATGTCTAATATCCATATATTAGCATTACATTTATTAAATTCAATCAACATATTATATTTAAAAATGTTATTAAAATTTATCATGTATGATTTTTAACAAATATAATAATGAATTTTATATTAGAAAAATATTAGATTATTTAAATATTTATATAAATATGATTAATAACACTAACTAAATACTACCTTAATATTTGTATTTAATTTGATTTTACTTATATATACGTATATCATTTGTAATTATTCTTTTAGAATACTAATTTGCTAAAATAATAATTAAAATATATTTTAAATATATAATATTTATTTATAATCATAATAATTAATTGTATAAGTTATACTGTTAATTATAATAATCTAAAATATAATTCACTACTACACAGTGAAAGTTAGAAATATTTTTCATTTAACATTTAGTAAAATATTACTAATTTTTTTTGGTAACATTTAAAAAATATCATCAAATATAAATAAATATTATTAATATATTTTTATAATGTTATAAATTTCTTGATTGGTGCTGAGATAATGATAGTGTGAAGTCATATTTTTTTTAATAGTAAAATTCAAAAGATGATCGATCACAAGGACTTCACAATCATAATAGACATATACAAATTATTGTACAACATATCCGTTGCAACAAAATGGTGTGAAAACAATGCATAATGCAATCATCATGTATATTTTATTCAACGAGAGTAATTTTAAAATAAATAAAAAACTCTCAACCTCTTGATAGCTAGGAACCAATAACAATTTACATGGGTATATAATAACTCCCCTCCCCTTGTATCAAAAGTGTAACTCTTAATTACACTCATCTAAAAAAGAAACAACTAAGCTCATCTAAAACACATAATTAAACTTATTATATTTTTAAAATTCAATGATTTATAGCATAAATTAAATTAAATTTCTTTTATATTCTAATTAAAACAGTTGTTAAAAAAATACAGTGTTACAGAAATCGTTATGTGGAAGTTTGAAATTTACCCATGCATAACACTATGGAAATTTCTGCTTGCTAACAGAAACAGTGTTGTAAAGTAAACGCGTGCAACATACCAAGCTAGACTTATATTGACCCCACTGATCGGCTGTCTTGTTTGATATAAGTGTGCATATCTCTTGACTCTGGTTCGTGTTTCATGATGTTTTGCATATAAGTATGCACATCCCATGAATTGCTTGTAAGTACTTCTCCTGCATTTGATTGTATCAGACAATCTGTGATTGAATTCTTCCTCAAAATTTACTCATGGTGTTCATATTTCCAACGCTTCTGTCCATGAAGCTCCAACCACTTTTGCTGCTTCTTGTGATGTACTTCTGTGCATTTGCTGCTTCTTCTGAGATTGCTTCAGAAGCAAATGCTTTGTTGAAGTGGAAATCCAGCCTTGACAACCAAAGTCATGCTTCTCTCTCTTCATGGAGTGGCAATAATCCTTGCAATTGGTTCGGAATTGCATGTGATGAGTTCAATTCTGTTTCCAACATAAATCTTACAAATGTTGGATTAAGAGGTACGCTTCAAAGTCTCAACTTCTCATTACTTCCAAACATTCTCACTCTAAATATGAGTCACAACTCCTTGAATGGAACTATTCCTCCTCAAATTGGTTCCTTATCCAATCTCAACACTCTTGACTTGTCCACTAATAACCTCTTTGGTAGCATTCCCAATACCATTGGTAATCTCTCCAAACTCTTGTTTCTTAATCTTTCTGACAATGATCTCTCTGGTACCATTCCTTTCACCATTGGAAATTTGTCAAAGCTTAGTGTATTATCTATATCCTTTAATGAACTCACTGGACCAATCCCAGCTTCCATAGGCAACTTGGTCAATTTGGACTCCATGCGTCTTCATGAAAATAAACTCTCTGGGTCCATACCTTTCACCATTGGAAATTTGTCAAAGCTTAGTGTATTATATATATCCTTGAATGAACTCACTGGACCAATCCCAACTTCCATAGGCAACTTGGTCAATTTGAACTTCATGCTCCTTGATGAAAATAAACTCTTTGGGTCCATTCCTTTCACCATTGGAAATTTGTCAAAGCTTAGTGTATTATCTATATCCTCTAATGAACTCTCTGGAGCAATCCCAGCTTCCATAGGCAACTTGGTCAATTTGGACTCCTTGTTCCTTGATGAAAATAAACTCTCTGAATCCATTCCTTTCACCATTGGAAATTTGTCAAAGCTTAGTGTATTATCTATATACTTTAATGAACTCACTGGATCAATTCCTTCCACTATTGGAAATTTATCAAATGTCAGGGCATTACTATTTTTTGGAAATGAACTTGGTGGCAATATTCCAATAGAAATGAGCATGCTTACTGCTCTGGAAGGTTTGCATCTAGATGACAATAATTTTATAGGCCATTTACCCCAAAACATTTGCATTGGCGGAACGTTGAAAATTTTTTCCGCTTCTAATAACAACTTCAAAGGTCCAATTTCAGTGAGTTTGAAGAATTGCTCCAGCCTTATAAGAGTCGGGCTTCAGCAAAACCAGCTAACGGGGGATATAACAAATGCTTTTGGTGTACTTCCAAATTTGGACTACATCGAATTGAGTGACAATCACTTTTATGGTCAACTTTCACCTAACTGGGGAAAGTTTCGTAGCCTCACAAGCCTCATGATCTCCAACAATAATTTATCAGGTTTGATACCACCAGAACTAGCTGGGGCAACCAAATTACAACGACTTCACCTGTCCTCAAACCATCTTACAGGAAACATTCCACATGATTTATGTAAGTTGCCCTTGTTTGATCTCTCACTCGACAACAATAATCTTACAGGAAATGTTCCCAAAGAAATAGCATCAATGCAGAAACTTCAAATTTTGAAGCTTGGATCAAATAAGTTGTCTGGCTTAATCCCAATACAACTAGGAAATTTGCTCAATTTATTGAACATGAGTCTGAGCCAAAATAATTTTCAGGGAAATATTCCTTCAGAGCTTGGCAAACTGAAATTTCTTACCAGTCTTGATCTTGGTGGAAATTCTTTGAGAGGAACAATACCTTCAATGTTTGGAGAATAAAAAAGCTT
>NC_038252.2:6291906-6328538 GCF_000004515.6 Glycine max | reverse complement strand
AAGGCTTGTGTGGAAATGTCACTGGCTTGGAGCCTTGCTCAACATCAAGTGGGAAATCTCATAATCATATGAGGAAGAAAGTAATGATAGTCATTTTACCCCCTACTTTGGGCATTCTAATACTGGCATTATTTGCTTTCGGAGTCTCGTATCATTTATGCCAAACTTCAACGAACAAAGAAGACCAGGCTACAAGTATACAAACTCCTAACATATTTGCAATATGGAGTTTTGATGGCAAAATGGTATTCGAGAATATTATTGAAGCCACAGAAGATTTTGACGACAAACATCTCATTGGTGTTGGAGGGCAAGGATGTGTTTACAAAGCAGTGCTGCCTACAGGTCAAGTTGTTGCTGTGAAGAAACTCCATTCAGTTCCAAATGGAGAGATGCTCAATCTGAAAGCTTTCACATGTGAGATCCAAGCTTTGACAGAAATTCGACATCGTAACATTGTAAAGTTATATGGGTTTTGTTCACATTCACAATTCTCATTTTTGGTGTGTGAATTCCTGGAGAATGGCAGTGTTGAGAAGACTCTGAAGGATGATGGACAAGCAATGGCATTTGATTGGTATAAGAGGGTGAATGTTGTTAAAGATGTAGCAAATGCTCTGTGCTATATGCACCATGAATGTTCACCTCGAATTGTTCATCGTGATATATCAAGCAAGAATGTTCTTTTGGATTCCGAATATGTAGCTCATGTCTCAGACTTTGGAACAGCCAAGTTTCTTAATCCAGATTCATCCAATTGGACCTCATTCGTAGGAACCTTTGGATATGCTGCTCCAGGTTAATTACCTTTCTTTATACTAAATTGAGTATATCATATTTTTTAGTTTGCCTTTCTTAGTCACAATTGTCCACATTTTGCCTTTGTCACTAGAATCCTATTTTGCGTATGATAGCACTTTTATTTTGTTACAGAACTTGCATACACAATGGAGGTGAATGAGAAATGTGACGTGTATAGTTTTGGGGTCCTAGCATGGGAAATACTTATTGGGAAGCACCCTGGTGATGTTATATCTTCTTTATTGGAATCATCTCCATCTATTCTTGTGGCCTCAACACTCGATCACATGGCATTGATGGATAAGTTGGACCAACGTCTCCCTCATCCAACAAAGCCAATAGGTAAGGAAGTGGCATCAATTGCAAAGATAGCAATGGCCTGCTTGACTGAAAGTCCACGATCTCGCCCTACCATGGAGCAGGTTGCCAATGAGCTGGTAATGTCAAGCTCATCTTCAATGGATTAGCTCTACATTGTCACTTATATATAGCTGAAAGATTGAGCTTAATAAACATGCTTGAGTTTTAATTGTTCTTTTCTATTTTTGTATTGTATCTTTTTTTTTTTATATTGTAGGTCATTTTATTTTAGTTTTTTGGGTTTCTGAACTTTGGATACCTTAACCAAATTAATGATAACATTTCTAAGCCTTACTTTTTTTCCTATCAAAATAAAGGAAACAAATTAAATATAGTGTTATTTTTTGTTTCAGAAAATATAATAATTCAAATCAATTGTTCCCTTTCCTTCAATTAATTAAAAATTAACGACAAGTCAGCAAAGAAAAGGAAAATGCATGACTACTTAGAAGGAAGCTTGAACTGAAATTATTTAAATTTTATCTTGAGTTTTTGATTGGCTGTTTTACGTAAAGCATTATGCTCATGATAGAATTGCCTAGATATCATGTGTTCTAGAAGAAAAATGTGTTATGCTCCCTACACCAGCATGAGAAACATTTTGTGAGAATCACCTTTACATATGACCCATAATAATGTATTTTTAGAACTACGATGTTGGGGTCTTATCCTCTAGACTGGTCTAGCCTTAGATAACTGAATAGCATTCCACATTTAGATTGATAGACTCTGCTGCTAACTAGACTAAGAAAGATAAATTGCAAGGGGACGATAAAGGAAAGCTTAAAGAAAACTGTTTCTACATTTAATTTCTTATAATCCTAGTTCCTACGAAAGTGTGTTGATATATTTGGGCTATGAATTACAATTAAAAAATTCAACTAACTTAATAAGTCAATTATGTTAAAATAATTAATGTCGCTATAGATAACACTAAAAATTTTCATGTATACTTAATGCATATATAAATTTACATAATAAATTTTGTGAAAATTAATTTTGATCTAATAATTAATTTGTTTACATATATAAATTATAAATAAAAATCGTAGGTTTAATAAAAAAAAATTATATATGTAAAAAATACATTATTAACATAAATCTACTAATGTATTTTGAATTTTAAATAAAAATCATAGGTTTCATTTACAATTCATATATGTAAAAAAATTAATTATTAGATCAAAATTAATTGTCACTAAATTTATTATTTAAATTTATATGTACATTAAATATACATTAAAAAATTTAGTATTATATATAGCGACATTAATTATTTTATAACATAATTAACCTATTAGCTTTGTTGGGTAGAGCCTTGTACTAACTACTCAAAAGTCACATTAGCATTCAGTTTTTTTAAATAAATTAAAAAGTCTTTTATCTAAAAATAAATAAAGTTTTAGAAAAATAATGAAGTTTTTAATTTAATAAATAAGGAGAAATAGTTTTATTAATTAAAATAATGATTTTAAGGTAAATAAAATAAATGTGTTTTTAGAAAATAAAAAGAATATTATATTTATTCATTTCATAATAAAAAAATGTAGTTCATTTTTTATAAAACAATAAAATGAAGAAAAATAGTGTAAATAATATGATCAGGGCATCTTAGCTATAAATAGAAACATATTAGGTCAGTACTTATATTAAGATGTTTCTATACTCTCTCTTCCTTCTAGATCGTTCTCTTTTCTAGTAAAACTATGATCCCTAACTTGTTAACCATTGAGAGTAGTGAGAACATGTGTAGGGATCCTTAGAAGATCAATTGAGATGAATTTTGGGGTGTTTATGAAATTTTGATTCTATGTTTACAACTATAACTGTGAATTATATATGTTTCATAAACTAATTAGTGTTCCAATGTGAAATTGCTATGAAATTGATGTGTTGTATTAGTATGAACCCTAGAAACTAAGTATTTTTCTAATTAGTGTGAATTGATGAAATTAAATATGGAAATATTTACTGTAATAGGGATTGAGATACTGATTTTGTATTTTTTTCCCTTTTCATGCTTTTTAGGGTTTTTTATGTATAATTTGGAATTAATATTATAATTTGGAAATAAAATAGGCTAACAAAATGACATTCTCGAGTTTATATATTGTTCCATACTTTTATTCTTTAAAATTGGTCAAAGTGTATTTAACTATAAGGTTCTTCAAAAGTCTATTTAAAATTGTTTCATACTTTTAGAATTGGCTAGATATCATGTGTTCTAGAAGAAAAATGTGTTATGCTGACTAATGTGACACCCTCTACCCCGACATATATATAAATAAATAAAACATATAAAAATATTGGTAAACAAATTAACGTGAGTAAAAGGTTCACATTCACTTCACTATTACCAAATAAAACTTATTAAAAATATATTCGGCTCAAAACAAGGCCGTCAAAATTTAAAAAAAAAATATATTTTGTTTAATCAGTGAGGTAAAATAAAATAGACTATTATGCCCCAATGCCACATCTTATCAGAGCATTGTGTCCTCACGTCATTCAGCACAAAGTTTCTTAAAACAATTCATTCAGTCATCTATTTTCTCGAACACAAAGTTCAATATCATCACATGATTCAAACACAAACAACACATGGAGAGTGAGTTATCACATTCCTAACTAATAGAGAAGAAAAACAACTAGATATACATATCATATAAATAAAATAAAACTTACTTAAACATAACTCACGTAATTCAATCACTTTGTCATTCAAAATTCACTTTTCAATCATCAATCACATCACACAAGAATCACACACTCTGATCAAGACATAATAACACATCAATTTCATAATAAATAATTAGCAAGCGTATGCAACAGTTATGCTAAGACTCAAGCCTATATGCAATGTGGTACCATGTCAGTGAAAAACCACCCTATGACGCTTAGGAGTACATAACAAGACACACCACACAATGGGTATGTCAGGTCACTCTCGCTAAGTAAAATCATAGGGAAACCAATCAGGGTCATGTTGTTTTGCGAGAATGCTCTAACTATGCGGGATCGGCACAGGCTTAAAGGAGCACTCAAACCGGATGACTCCCAAGGCCTACACTCCGAAGAATCCGTCAGAGCCTCTCCCTCCCGATTCAGGTCTAATCCCTAAAATAATTTTTTGCATGCAGACACTGCTCATGAATTATACAATACCCACGACCTCACACTCGTATTTTAAACACGTTTAACACAATTGCGCTATAATTTAACAATGGTTCTTAAATAGAAAACCTACATTTTCTCTTTAACACTGGTTCCTAAATAAGAAACCTACACTTTCTCTTTAACACTGTGCATCAACACTTTTCTCAAGATAACACTAGTCGGATTATTGTATAATTCACAACTTACAATACAAGTAATGTCACATCAAGTGTTATCCACACACTTATTCACAGCCAAAACTCATTCACAATTTCACATATCATAGTGTCACAATCCACCATCACATGTTTACACGCATCTCACAAATTAACACATGTTCAACTTTGTACTTATACTCAATCTGAATAACAATACTATAATCTCAAAGCAACATGTTATTCCACAATTCATCACATATTTCATTTATAAACATTGCTCGTGAATTATACAATATCCACGACCTCACACTTGTGTTTCAAACACGTTTAACACATTGCGCTACAACTTAACACTGATTCCTAAATAGGAAACCTACACTTTCTCTTTGACATTGCGCATCAACACTTTTCTCAATATCAACACTGGTTGGGTTATTGTATAATTCATAACTCACAACTCAATACATGCATCTCAATACACATGTACCTCAAATCTAACCATAATATTCTCAAACTCCAACACTTGAATAATTTTTGGAATCACACTATAACAACACTACAGTATTATTTACATAAAATATTAATATAAATAAATATATAACTAAATTTATATATATATAACCAGCAACATACATCATATTGGGTCATGAATTTCAAAGTAAGCTTTCAATGTACCAATTCTAAATAATTATATGAACACTTTCCCGTATATATAAGTATACATGAATTTATATATATTATCTAAGAATACAACACACAGTCTACTAGAAATCTTTGGTCAATTTCATATATAATATTAATTTTAAACTATAAAAAAAACTAAAAAGCATGAAAAGGAGAAAATACAAAATCAATATCTCACTCCCTCTTACGCTAAACCTCTATTTACTTAATTTTATCAATTCACGCTAATTAGACAAAGGTTCAATTTATAGGGTTCACACACAACACAAGAACACATTAATTTCACAGTAGTTTTTCATTGGGACATCAACTAGTTCATCAAACATATATAATTCACAGTTATAATTATAAGGATAAAATAAAAATTGCATAAACACCCCAAAACCCATTATAATTGGTACTCTAAGGATCCCTACACATGTTCTTACTAATTCCCATTTGTGAATAACTCATCCATTACCTCGATGTAGTCGCTCAAGCGTTTTCCGTTATCAATTGTGGCATTTCTGGTGCTCTCTAGAGCTCCTCCTCATGTTTCTCTGTTAGGGTTTCCAAACGTTAGAGAGAAGAAGAAGGGATTGAAGCCTTCATTCTATGGTCCTACATGCGATGCATCTTTCTCCATCAACAGACATTATTTTGCAAATCCCAACGGTGAAAACATGCAGAAATGAATTGCAAACCACATATAAAAATCTGAAAAACAACCCAACGGTTAAAAAGTTCGAGATCGTAGTTTTACTGAGATAGCTCTGAGTTTTTGCAGGAAAAGAAAAGTTACAATGTGAAGGGTATTACTCTCAGCTCCGATATGTTTTCATAATTCCCAACGATGAGAATGCTCAGAATTGAGTTGCAAACCTGGTTCTCAAATTTCCGACGATCCAACGGTGAATAAGTCTAAAATCGTCGTTTTTCTGAGATAGGTTTTGTGGTATGCGGAAAAAGGGAGAATTTTGTGAGAAAGAGAAGGAAAAACGAAATTGAGAGAAAGAGAAGGTTGAAAAGCTATCGTCAGTCTGAAAACTAGACCTAACATTTCTCTATTTATAGCTAAAGTACTCACAACCTATTATTTACTTTATTTATTTATTTTTATTATTTTATAAAAATAAACTCTATTTTATTCACTATCAAATGAATAAATAAAATACTTTTTAATTTTCTCTAAACCATTATTTTAATTAATAAAATTATTTCTCCTTATTTATTTAATTATGAAAACCTTATCATTTTTTATAAAACTCTATTTATTTACAAATAACAATCTTTTTTAAATTAGTTTACGAAAAATAGGATGTTACAACCAACACCAGCATGAGAAACATTTTGTGAGAATCACATTTACATATGACGCCATAATAATGCATTTTTAGAACTACGATGTTGGGGTCTTATCTTCTAAAGTGCTCTGATCTTAAATAACTGAATTTTAGACGACCTTTGCTCATATATTATTAATTCATTACTGTTTAAAGTTCATATGATTTTATCTATTTCAATTTGATATTTGTGTTACTCTTAAACAACCACATGACTTTCCCATCCATAATAATAGACTAAGAATGCATCAATTAATGTGAGATCAATCCAGTCAATCATGTTAGGAAAAAAGAGCACTCCATATATTAAGAGAGCGAGAATACTCACAAAATACCCCATTCTTCTTTATGTTATTGTCATTGAAATGCAAATAACCAGCCATTAGAACAAAAAGAAAAACACCACAAGACCATAGAATAGATCAGTCCTTGCAGCCTCGTAGTATCACCTATATATATGATAAATGAGAGCAGTAATCTTATTGGAGTGTGAGAGATAAAAGATATGATTATAGCAGCAGCAAATGCTAAAATACCTGGGAGGCTATATATATGATCTCTCACTCGACAACAATAATCTTACAGGAAATGTTCCCAAAGAAATAGCATCAATGCAGAAACTTCAAATTTTGAAGCTTGGATCAAATAAGTTGTCTTGCTTAATCCCAAAACAACTAGGAAATTTGCTCAATTTATTGAACATGAGTCTGAGCCAAAATAATTTTCAGGGAAATATTCCTTCAGAGCTTGGCAAACTGAAATTTCTTACGAGTCTTGATCTTGGTGGAAATTCATTGAGAGGAACAATACCTTCAATGTTTGGAGAATTAAAAAGCTTAGAAACACTGAATCTCTCTCACAATAATCTTTCAGGTAATCTCTCTAGCTTCGATGATATGACGAGCTTGACATCTATTGATATATCATACAACCGGTTTGAGGGTCCACTTCCAAACATTCTAGCCTTCCACAATGCTAAAATTGAAGCATTGAGAAATAATAAAGGCTTGTGTGGCAATGTCACTGGCTTGGAGCCTTGCTCAACATCAAGTGGGAAATCTCATAATCATATGAGGAAGAAAGTAATAATAGTAATTTTACCCCTTACTTTGGGCATTCTAATACTGGCATTATTTGCTTTCGGAGTCTCGTATCATTTATGCCAAACCTCAACGAAAAAAGAAGACCAGGCTACAAATATACAAACTCCTAACATATTTGCAATATGGAATTTTGATGGCAAAATGGTTTTCGAGAATATTATTGAAGCCACAGAAGATTTTGACGACAAACATCTCATTGGTGTTGGAGGGCAAGGATGTGTTTACAAAGCAGTGCTCCCTGCAGGTAAAGTTGTTGCTGTGAAGAAACTCCATTCAGTTCCAAATGGAGAGATGCTCAATCTGAAAGCTTTCACATGTGAGATCCAAGCTTTGACAGAAATTCGACATCGTAACATTGTAAAGTTATATGGGTTTTGTTCACATTCACAATTCTCATTTTTGGTGTGTGAATACCTGGAGAATGGCAGTGTTGAGAAGACTCTGAAGGATGATGGACAAGCAATGGCATTTGATTGGTATAAGAGGGTGAATGTTGTTAAAGATGTAGCAAATGCTTTGTGCTATATGCACCATGAATGCTCACCTCGAATTGTTCATCGTGATATATCAAGCAAGAATGTTCTTTTGGATTCCGAATATGTAGCTCATGTCTCAGACTTTGGACCACATTCGTAGGAACCTTTGGATATGCTGCTCCAGGTTAATTACCTTTCTTTACACTAAATTGAGGATATCATATTTTTTAGTTTGCCTTTCTTAGTCACAATTGTCCACATTTTGCTTTTGTCACTAGAATCCTATTTCGCGTATGATAGCACTTTTATTTTGTTTCCAGAACTTGCATACACAATGGAGGTGAATGAGAAATGTGACGTGTATAGTTTTGGGGTCCTAGCATGGGAAATACTTATTGGGAAGCACCCTGGTGATGTTATATCTTCTTTATTGGGATCATCTCCATCTACTCTTGTGGCCTCAAGACTCGATCACATGGCATTGATGGATAAGTTGGACCAACGTCTCCCTCATCCAACAAAGCCAATAGGTAAGGAAGTGGCATCAATTGCAAAGATAGCAATGGCCTGCTTGACTGAAAGTCCACGATCTCGCCCTACCATGGACCAGGTTGCCAATGAGCTGGTAATGTCAAGCTCATCTTCAATGGATTAGCTCTACATTGTCACTTATATATAGCTGAAAGATTGAACTTAATAAACATGCTTGAGTTTTAATTATTCTTTTCTACTTTTGTATTGTATCTTTTTTTTATATTGTAGGTCGTTTTATTTTAGTTTTCTGGGTTTCCGAACTTTAGATACCTTAACCAAATTAATGATAACATTTGTAAGCTTTATTTTTTTTCCTATTAAAATAAAGGAAACAAATATAGTGTTATTTTTTGTTTCAGAAAATATAATAATTCAAATCAATTGTTCCCTTTCCTTCAATTAATTAAAAATTAACGACAAGTCAGCAAAGAAAAGGAAAATGCATGAACTACTTAGAAGGAAGCTTGAACTGAAATTATTTCAATTTTATCTTGAGCTTTTGATTGGCTGTTTTACGTAAAGCATTATGCTCATGATAGAATTGCCTAGATATCATGTGTTCTAGAAGAAAAATGTGTTATGCTGACCAACACCAGCATGAGAAACATTTTGTGAGAATCACATTTACATATGACGCCATAATAATACATTTTTAGAACTACGATGTTTCGTTCTTATCTTCTAAAGTGGTCCAGTCTTAGATAACTGAATAGCATTTCACATTTAGATTGATAGACTCTGCTGCTAACTAGACTAAGAAAGATAAATTGCAAGGGGACGATAAAGGAAAGCTTAATGAAAAGTGCTTATAAATTTAATTTCTGATAACCCTAGTTCATACGAAAGTGTGTTGATATACTTAGGCTATGGATTACAATTAAAAAACCCTAAATATAAGAAAGTCCATAAAAGTCCAACACAAAATATTATTGGTTTCAGAAATGCTACGCGCACCAGTTGTTTTTCTGGTACACCCAGCACAATATATGTAATCCCCATATTGCCTTTCCATAATTGATTTACGGATTCACAATTTCTTATAACCCTAGTTCATACAAAAGTGTGTTGATATACTAGGGCTATGGATTACAATTAAAAAACCCTAAATATAAGAAAGTCCATAAAAGTCCAACACAAAACATTATTGGTTTCAGAATTGCTACGCGCACCATTTGTTTCTGGTACACCCAGCACAATATATGTAATCCCCATATTGTCTTTCCGTAATTGGTTTACGGATTCACAATTTCTGATAACCCTAGTTCATACGAAAGTGTGTTGATATACTAGGGCTATGGATTACAATTAAAAAAAACCCTAAATATAAGAAAGTCCATAAAAGTTCAACACAAAACATTATTGGTTTCAGAATTGCTTCGCACACCATTTGTTTTTCTAGTACACCTAGCACAATATATGTAATCCCCATATTGCCTTTTCGTAATTGGTTTACGGATTCACAATTCATAAATCAATTACAGATCTGTAATTGATTTATGAATTGTGAATCCGTAAGTGGTTCATACAATTTTTTAAAAGATATATTTTACGAATTAATTTAAAATTAACTGTCTAGGCAAAAATTGAACCTGTGACTTTCATGTTATTAGCACGACACTCTAACCAACTGAGTTAATAAGTCGATTATGTTATAAAATAATTAATGTCATTATATATAACACTAAAACTTTTAATATATATTTAATGCATATGTAAATTTACATAATAAATTTTGTGATAATTAATTTTGATCTAATAATTAATTTATTTACATATATAAATTGTAAATAAAAATCGTAGGTTTAATAAAATTTTATATATGTAAAAAATACATTATTAACATAAATATACTAATGTATTTATATATATATATATATATATATATATAATTTAAATAAAAATCATAGGTTTTATTTACAATAATTCATATATGTAAACAAATTAATTATTAGATCAAATTTAATTGTTACTAAATTTATTATTTAAATTTATATATGCATTAAATATACATTATAAATTTTAGTATTATATATAACAACATTAATTATTTTATAACATAATTGACTTATTAACTTGTGAATAAGTGTGTGGTTAATACTTAATGTGATATTAGTTGTGTTTTGAGTTGTGGATTATACAATCACCTAATTGGTGTTTACCTTGAGAAAAATATTTATGCACGAGGATTTAAAAGGAAAGTGTAGGGTTCCAAGTTAGGAACCTGATATGTCAAATTGTAGCGCAATGTAAAGGGTGTTAAAAGGAAAGTATAGGGATTTCAAGTTAGAAACTTGAGGTGTTAAATTGTAGTGCAATAAGGAAGAGTGTACGGTTCCAAGTTAAGAACCTGAGGAGTTAAATTGTAATGCATTGTGTTAAATGTGTTTTGAAAATAAGTGTGAGGCCATGGATATTGCATAATTCACGAGTAGTATTTGCATGCAAAAGTTATTTTAGGGGTTGGACTTGAATCAAAAAGGTAAGACCTTAATGAATTCTTCGGAGTCTAAGCCTTGGGGGTAAATACACTCGATTTGAGTACTTCTTTAAGTCTATATTAATCCAATATGATTGGAGCATTCTCGCAAAACAGAGGAACCTTGACTGGTCACCTTATGCTTTCACTTAGTGAGAGTTACTTGACATACTCATTGTGTGGTGTCTTTTGTTATGTACTTCTAGACACTTTGCCGTTGTTTTTCGTTGACATGGTACTACATTGCATATATGATTAAGTCTTAGTATATCTGTTACATAACACTTATGTAATGATCATTATGACTTGTTACGTAATGGTGAGTAATGAATTGAGTGAGTTTGAGATGTTGTGGTTTACTAGAGATGTGTCGTTCTAAACACGTGATTAATGTGAAAGTGTGGAATGTGATTTGTGATTAAATCCTTGGGGACAAGTGACATTATATAATGAGTGGTAAAATGGCATTATATATGTGTTTTCATTTATCTCTACATGTTTAAGAATGTGATAACTCACTTCCTGTGTATTCTTTGTGTTTGTATCCTGTTATGATCTTGAATTTTGTGTTCGTGAGAGAATATGACTAAGTGGATTGCCTTAAGAAATCTTGTGCAGGAGGACGTCAAGACACAATGCTCTAATAGAACGTGACATTGAGGACATGAGTTTCCATTTTAATTGCATGATGTTCTTAACATGTTATTTTACTTTATTTTATTCTACTGCTTAATTGCCTTGGATGAGTATGTCTCTCTTAATGTGTAAACATATGACTACTTAACTCTCGTCTTTTGTGTGTAGTCATGAATAAGGTTTTTAAACCTTGTGATTCAGTAATACACCATTAATGACGGTTTGATTCTTATTTCATTATATGTTTGTGGTAGGAACCTATAAGCTTGTTGATATATTGCTCTTATACAAAACACTTTTTCTTTAACAATGAAAATATATTAGAAAGATTTTAATTAATTAAATTCTAAATTTAACATTCATGTATGTATATGTGTAACTATATCAGTGAGTATAATTCAGTTGATTGAATATGTTATATGACTTATTATAAATTTTAAGTACTTGTCTTTGATTCTTATGGAATATATATATATATATATATATATATATATATATATATATATATATATAAAAGTATGCGTCATGTGAAAAGTGAATTTTTTTTAATATAAAATAAAATATACATTGAATATATTTAGTAACGATATATTTATACAATAAAAAATATTCATTATTTTATAATTTTAGATGGTAAGAAAATATGCTTTTTTTCTATTTTTTCTATAAGTATGAACATGATAAAAAAATTGAAATGCAAATATTATTTTTGTTTTCTTGATTGATAACACATCTTTAGAAACAAGAATCTCAGTCTCAACTATTGAGACAAAACCAAAAGTGACGAGGCTGCAAAACGACTACAGGATGAGATCCAGAGAATTAAATCTCATAAGGTGAAACGATCCTACTAATGGAACTTCTAATACTCAATTTGAAGCAGAAAGCTGTGTTTTGTTTTTCTTTCCCTTTAGAGTCATGACGGACAATTTTTCTTCTTTAGATTCAATTATAACCTTGTATTTGGAAATCTATAATTGACAACATCTTCTTGCCTAATTGATAATCTAGTGCTGGCCTCGCATCAATGTCTTTGGGTGCAAGAAATTCAAGGATATTTGCCCTTGAAAAAATCATTGCTACTTCTTCTACAACATTGCTGTCAATGGCATCTCATTTACCAAAGGCAGAAGAGCCGGAACGGGTTTTCAGTGGCAAGGGACGTTGGAACCAAGTGCATTCCGTTCTTGAAGCCAAGAATTTGATGAATCATTTGTTCAATCTGGCATCTTCCTCCAGGTAGTATAGCTTATCTCCAAACAAAATTTATGGTCCATGTTGTGATGATATGACTGAATCTTTGTCTATGCCTTTCTATATTTCAGGTGTTTATTGCGAGATAAAGAACTTTTTATTGTTTTTATGTTATAAATCAACTCAGCAAAGGGCAAACCAACACAGGGGAATTAGGATCAGACAAGGAGCAGACAAGAAACAAAAGGAGAACATGCAAGCCACACTACCTGGAGGACTACGTGACCAGTGCCAACAACAAACACTGAGCTGGCAGCCTCTCATTGGTCGAAGGAGATCCTGTTGCTGGCTAGGAATCATGCTTCACTACCATTCTGTTATTTTGCTTTTTGTGCACCTTAGGACCTGTAGAGGAAATGCAATAACAGAATTAGCATTTCAGTGCTTATAAATATGATAGTCATTGTAATGAAATGCAAGCAATAAAACAGAAATTTCCTCTCCTCTAATTCCTCTTCTGGAGTTCTTCCTAGTTCTCGAATACTAGGACATAACATTTTCAGGTTATTGCATGTTATTTTTCTTCCTTATCATGTGTAGGTAGTCATGAGCTTAGCAAAACTACTGGAAATGTTGGTGGCAAAGTAGCTAGTGATAAGTATAGACTACAATTAACCTTATAAGGTTGCCTCTTATATGGAAAAAAAAACAATGCATATGCGTATGAGAATGGGCCGAGTACTGTGATCGTGAACAAGCAAAGGCAGATCTAGAGACGGTTTTTTTTTCTATTCTTTTATTTTTTTTCTAATGATTATTTTCATAAATTTATGTTACATGAATTTCAACTAACTAATATTTGCCAGAGCCAGTGCTTCGGTTAAGCATATATCATGCACAAGAAAATGTTGTAGGGATTGCCACTAATCACAATGATTTTTGACTTTTGGTATATTTATGAATATTGTGGCTAGGAAAATCAGTAGTTTTAGTCCAAAACAGATGTGGCTAGGAATAAAGATCATGGAAATTACAAGATAAAGGGAGCTTTGACTTCTGGATTGCAAGTCGCACACAACTGATAAATTCAAATTCTATTTTTAGGGCATTTTCTTGGATTGCTAGGTAATTTTAAGTTCAGATGGTGTTAGTAAAGTAGAATACTCCTTTATATTAGATACCATTGGCTACTGAGTATAATAAGCCAAAGTAAATTGGCATGTTATCTGAAATTACAGGATCTGGTCCCATTAGGCACATCATCAGGCTTACTTCCCTCAGGTTTTCTGAGGCAGTGTGTCTGTTTTCTGCCCTGCCTTTTTACCACTGTTTTCATTAGTTCAAAGTTTAATGTTGTCTTTGGTCTATAGTAACAATGTGTTGAGTGATGACTATAACCATGCTAGTAAATATGTTATATATTTCTGCATTTTATCTTGAACAATTATTCTGCACCTTATATCATTTGTCTTGATGCAGTTATCTGAGGCTGCAAAATGTTCTATGTACTGTAGAAACTAGTGTAAGTTGTGTTTTATCATTTATTGGCATCCAAGCAAGATGCTTGTACATTTATATTTTTGTGAAGTTCTCTGTAATTATTGCCTTTAAATTATTTGTTGGACTCTTGATGTTAGAATGAGGAACTCTTCATATCATTCTAATGGTTTCTAGGACACCATTGTGACTTTCTTTCTTATAATTCATTTGTTTGTATGAGGTAAGATCTGGTGCTTCAATGCAAAGGATTATTTTATTTAATAACATTAGATTAGACTTGGTGCTTCAAAACTTAGACATTGTTTAATAAAATAAAAAAGAAATTGCATTTCATGATTTAAATGTTCGTAAAACTGTTCAAGCATATTCCACTACATTCATTGCCTTAGGTCTTTGAGACTTATGATTTTGTTTCTTTCTATGTGTATGACCAATTAAAATTTGAGACAATAATATTCCCTATTACTGTAATATCGGAAAGTTGTTGTCTTGTAATCATGATATATATGTTATGTTTAATGATGTGTTTTTGTACTGTCATGCAGTAGGAGGAAGAGAAAGGATTAATTGCTGAGATTGCTGACAAAATTGAAACTTATATCAAAGAAAAAGGACCTCCTCTAGCATTGTTGTCTAAATTTAGAGAAGGCAGTGCTTTCTTAAAAGATGATGCATCCGTTGATGCATTGAATGACCTATAAATTTTATTTAAACTTATGGATAAATCAAAACGCCTTGATAACGTGGTTTTTGACTTATGTCTGACCCGAGGTCTTGACTATTATACTGGAGTTATATTTGAAGCTGTCTCTAAAGGGATACTCATGAGGTAAGTCTCGCAAGTCATCTTTTATCTTATCTCTATTCTGAGTTATATTTGGAGTTATATTTGTCTCTTTAATTACAGAGAGAAACACTATACATGTTTGACAAGATTAATGAACTAAAAAAAAAGAATGTAGTAAAAAAAAGAAAATAAAATGTTTTATATTTGGAATTATATTCTGAGTTATATTTATCTTTTATTAACTTTGATGGTATGTTTTGAAGCATTTTTTAATGTAGTAAAAAAAGGGGTTTTTTTTTAAGTGTACTTTACTAGAGGTCCAAAAATCATTATTTAACATAGCTTATTGAAGATATTTATGTATTGAGATCATTGTTTGATATTTTTTAAGTATTTCTTTATTTAATTTATTTAATATATATATATATATATAAAATATGTTTAGATTGGTTTTATTTTTAATTTTCAGGTTTGATTTTATTTAACAAATAGATAAAATATATATTTTTTTTTATAAAATAAACATCGGTTATATTAAAAATGATATTGTACAATATCAATTTTGATCAAAATTAATGTGGTATAATAGCAAAAATAACATTGATTTTATCAAAAATCAATGTTGTAAGTAATATAAAATATTGGTTCCGTCAAAACTAATGATGTATGCATTATATAACATCGATTTTAATAAAATCAATATTTTATTATACTTACAACATTAGTTTTAATTAAAATTGATATTTTTTGCTACTATATCACATTAATTTTGGAAGTTGTTTTGAACATCAATTTTATAACCAATATAAAAAATGACATACTTTTAACAATTTGAATGTCTCTAGAATCAATGTTAATGATTTAGTTTCTAATAAGGATTGCTACATCCATTATGAGTGGTAATAACATGCATTTTTTCTTCTTTCAAATATTGTTGTCTCATTAGATTTTTGTTATACGGTTTGATTGTGGTCAAACTGAAATTCATAAACCTTGAAATTGATTTTGTTTTCTTTAAATTATGTCAACTAAGTAAGAGCAACTAATCAACCTAACAGTGAAGCTTTCACAGGGATTTCAAAGCAATTATATATCACCGGTTCCTTTTAATCACATAGTCTATTTGTTTAAGCTTTGGCATATGTTAATTTTTTTATGCCATTTTTTCTTTCTTGGCAAATTATATGACATGCATTTAAAAGAAATGAGCCTCTTGGAATATTAATTAAAAAAGAGTTTTACATAAGCTTAGAGGAGGCCATATGCAATTTGTGTACGTAGATTTTTTCCCATTTTGTCTTTTGTCCCAGATTTTTACCACTGAAAAATGTAGGTACCAAATGATTTTGTCACAGATTTTGAAATTAATGTCATTTGTCAACTTTTTTTTTTATCAATATGGGTGAAAAAGAAAAGCTATTTACCTATATGAGTTGGTCAACAAATTGTTTATCAAGATGAATATTTTTTTATCACGTTGATAATGAGAAGCATCAGTAAGCCTCCTCCTATAATGATGCCACCCTGATCTCTGTCATTTGTTTAGGTGGATGTCAGTACAAGAGGAGGTGTCATCCTGGTCTGCTTCACATAGGAGGTGCTACCCTGAAAACTTTCTTTTGTTTAAAGTGTTTTTTTTATTAAATTGACTTGGTGAAACTAACCTGATCTGCTTCACCTAGAAGATGTTACCTTGAAAGGCTTCTCCTGTTTAAAGTGTTTTTTTTAATAAATTTTAGTTAGTGTTAGGATTTAGTGATTTTGTTTTACGCGGTAGGGTTTAAAAATTATAATATAATATTTAATTGTTTGTATCTGTGCATTAGGGTTATGAGGAACAATGTAGGGTTTGTATCCGTGCCTTCACCACTGTTGCCCTCACGAAGCTCTATTCCTTGACCCTCGCCATTATTGCCCTCCCTTTCATAAACCCTACCTATCACATTGCCATCGTTGGAGTCGTCTCTCTCGCTCTCGTAATTGTTTGTCTCTGTCTGGCTCTTTCTCCTTTTTGAGTTTTCCTCTTGCGGTCTGGTTCTATCATTGTTGGTGAACCTTTCTCTCACGCCATTCTCTTTGTATGTAAAATGATTTTGAATTTATTACTTGCTTTTAGATTTCTTGGTAATTTATTTAGCTTTTACTACTGTTAGGTTTCATGGTTGTTAAACTCACGATTCTACGTAGAATCGTGGAGGTTCCGTAAACTCGACTCGTAGAATCGAATCGTAAACTCGTAAGAGTTTACTCAAAAGACAACAACAGAACCCATTACCCAAAAGGCAGCAACAAAACCCACTACCCCCCCTTGATGAAGCCAAAATTTCAATTAACAGATAATTTGTCCATGTTCGGGGGACCACTTTAGCGTTGCCAGAATTCAACACTAAGCATCGTTTCAAACTTTCAATTAACAGAGATTTCAATTAACAGATACTCCCTTAATTTAGAAACAGAACCCAAAACTCAACATTATAATGAAGCTAACAATAGCCTTACCAGAATTTCAATTAACAGATATTCCCTTAATAAGCATTGTTTCAAACTTTCAATTAACAGAGATGAATTAACAAATAAGCTTTGAGAAAGAAAACACCTTAGCGTTATGGAGCAAAGCTTAGAGCTAGGTCAGGAAATGAGGGCTTTCGACGAGTGAGGGCTTTCAAGTTTCAAACAATGACGAGGACCACTACGACGCGATTAGCTCAGCAGTCCAGCACGACAACGATGACGACAACCACCACCACGCGAGTAGTTCAGCGAGAGTCATTTTGGGGGGTTAGTAGCTTAAACAGGATAGAGTGAGTGAGTAGAGAGAGTCGCGAGAATTATTTTCAGGGGTTGTTGTACGACGCTGTTTCGGGTTTTCATGAACTCGTGGACTCGGAGCGGACTCATGAGTCTACTCAAACTCGTTCGAGTCTACGCAAATTCGAACAAGTCTATTCCGATTTCGATTCTACTTCCGATTTAACTCGCTAACCCTCAGTAGAAATCGTAAAATGATTTTACGATTTAAATCGAGAGTTTAACAACCATGTTAGGTTTTGTGTGCCATCAAAAACTGTGTGCAGTTTTTCACTCAAGGTATGCGAACCAAAACCTGTGCTACACTGACCTACATATAAACCTTTGTCATTGTCATTGGTTTTTTGGTACTCTAATTTGCTGCTGCATATAAAGCAGAAGCATGTGATTCAACACCGAAATTCTGAAACTTCAGCGTTTTAAGTTTTTACTAGGATATTGCTGCATAATTAACAAGTAGGCTACCACACAATCCTAGAGTTGCATTTCATAAATCTTTGTACTTTGTATTCTACGTAAGTATGTAATAGAGTTTAGACTTGACAGATTTGCCCTTAGCATGGGTCTCTAGGAAATTGGGATCCGAGTTTTATGTGTGTTTAGGAATTAGCATTTTGATTGTTTCACCACTGACATATGATCCTCTGGGAATAGACTTAGCAATTTCTAACTGATTTCAACTAATAGTAAAGAGTGCATTTAAAAGAGTGGGTAGTGTGTTTACTAATAATTTTCACTTATGGCATAGTTTATTCTGTGCTGTAAAAATTTATCCTGTGGGCTGAGAAATGTATTAGCTTGTAGGTAACATACACGTATCATGGAAGAAGAGTGAGCAGCTGTTGGATTTAAAACCTTCATGCTTTATTAGGGTTCAACTCTTAAAGATTCATCTTGCCATACATAATCGGTTATTTTGTCAACTTGTCATATTTAATATATAATTAGGGTGATTAATGCTAGAGAAACTACGAGTACTATGCTGAAAATCATAAGATTTTCCCCTTGAGTTGCTATTATTTAATATTCACTCATAATTAATGCCTATACTTACTTCAACAATTTTATTTAGCTGCTTTTCCAACGGTTCAATTTAAGAAGTGGCTACGTTGCCATTGGATGCTAAGATTGAAATTGAGTGCATTGAAACTCTATAAGCACAGATTTTAACAGTATATCTGCTGCCACATTCTCAACTATAATGCTGCCTTTAAAAAAAGCTCAAGATTATTATTATGTTATTAATAGTTTCCCCGTTCTACTTTTAACTACAAAACTTTTGGAATTTTATGTTGCAGGTAAAGATGTAGAAAGGCTTGTAAAAGAGACCGAAGATGATATTTTGTAGCTAATTAAAATACATATTTTTTACCAACTATCCAGGAGAGTACGTAGATAGAAAATGACAGAAAAAATGTTATAGAACATTAAAATCCTTTTATAGTTAGCAAACTAAAAGTAGAATTCTATAATATTTGAATTGCATGCACTACCTTACAAGGAAAACTGATTTAAGAGTGGATTTAAAATGAATAATTCTTTGCATTACGGAACTTCAGTTTAAGTACCATTTTACTGATTAGTGAAAAATATTTGGATTGCTTTGCTCAATTCCATGTAATAATGTATACTTTTACATATTTATTTTCTTTAATCATCTTTAATATTATTCACGTTACATCTTATATTTAATATTTGTTTAGGATCGGAAGTTATTTGCATTTATTTCAAGTGTAATGAAGAAAAATTAAATTATTTAAATAGAAAAATTAACTTTCTATGAAGAATTATTTTTAAAAAAATATAATATTTGTTAATTTATATACTTTGTATGTTTTTCCTTATATATTTTGTGTTATTTATTCTTTATTATATTACAAGGTATGGATTCTTTTCACATTGTAAACTTTTAACCGTGCAAATTAAGGACGCATGGAGCTTGATCCAATATGTATATTGTTGTTTACTATGTACTCCTATAAAACTTCTGATGTAATAATGTATGCTTTTACATATTTATGTATTTATTTATTTTATTCATCTTTAATATTATTCGCGTTATATATTCTAACATCATGTTAGATTAGGAAAAAAATGTTAGGTTGAGAAGTGAGAATTTGCCTTAGTGGTCAAATTTTCAAGTGGATGATTGAATTTTGAGTCTATTCTAACACGACTCGCGATGATAATGATATGTTTGCAGGATTTCATTCACAAGAAATCTACCTAACCTTGGAATCGATTTAACTATTATACATATTCTTGAAGTCATACTACGGTATATATTTCACCTGTTTTTTTTTTTTTTAAAAGTACCCAACGAAAATAAAGTTTTTATAACTCAATTTGCAACTCAGGTTTGTGTTAGTATACTGGACATTTTCTCTTAAAAAGACAAAGTATCAAATTATTAAATTTCATTGAAATTGAACTTAATTTCTTGAAATTAAAGTGCAAAAGTAATTTACTTTAAGTTTAATTTAATGTTTGTCAAATTGAAAGATGTATATACATTACTTATTATTAGTAATTGTTTTTTTTCTTTTCAAATAAAAAATAACAACTTTAACCCACTAAATAGTATATGTTTGTTTTATGTTCTATAATTACTAAGCATTACCCACCTTAAATAGATGGGAAGAGAGAAAGGAACCATGGTAAAAATCGCGGTTTTGATTTTGTCTTAATATTGCCGATTAAAAAAACTCACTTTAAATAGACAATTTTTTAGGTTACAAACATTAAATAGAGAGTGGTGTAGAACTATAAACACGAAAATAAATAAGCTAATAAAGTGACTTAATTATGCAAACAATATTATGTTAATTTGGAAATGAAATGTTATGACTGAAATTTTGAATTGCAGTATTTTGAACTCATTTATACCCGTACATTGTAATTAAGGGTGAAAATCTAGTACTTCAGCAATGGGTAAAAATTTGTCATAAAAAATAATATATGATTAATTTTCATAATATCCTCTATTATTAAATCTAAATACTATATTTATTAATTTTGATAAATGTAACGCGCGCATAACTTTTCACATGAATATATTCATATAAAAATCTATTATTAAATAAAATTTAATTATAATAAAATTCACTACTGACAAACAAATAAAATATGTATAAGTGTGTGTATACAGACATTAAAATTTTATAACTGTTTTAAAAAATTAATTATCAAACATTTAAAACGAAATATTCAAAATAATATATATATATATATATATATATATATATATATATATATATATATATATATCGCGCGCGCACGCATTAGTTAAGAGATGAAGTATGTATTTTAACACAAGAGGAGAGTGCAGTGAAATATTTGCACCTTTAAGGAGGTGGTAGTGTAAAGAATATTTTAATAATGTAGTTTATTTTAATGGAAACAAACAGAATTTTAACGCAAAATTAAAAAGAAATAAAGTGTCATGTATTCAAATTTGTTAGGTAAAGAGAGTAAAATTTTTAATATAAGAGAAGATGATAGTGTGATATTCGTATTTTTTAAAGAAAGGAAAGTGTAATTTATTCTACTAATATTGCTATTAATAAATATTTTAATACTTAATTAATTATGATAACAAAAAAATTAAGAAGACTAAATTGGCTTTTAGTAAAATCTAATGCAATGATAGAACATTAAAAAATTTTGTATGAGTCGTTTTAATAAATTAATTAAATTATATATTAATTTCAACCCTTACCTTTTAGTACTTTAACTAAATAGGATGATAGAGCGTGAACGAAGTAAAAAAAAGGATATTTTACTCTAACGTGTTTGCTGGTTTACATTAATTTCTATAAAATTTAGGGTTTTGGTGACTTTTTTTTAATTCTTTTATTGAATAATAAATACATTTATATATTTTTTTTAAAATAGGAAGGAAATTCAATATTTTTCATTTGAGTCGTTAATCTAGAAGCATATCAAATCAAATCGTGATCATGCAACCCTCACTAAGGGTTATTACTTATTAGGGCTGGTCCTGGATGCAGTGGACATGCTTGGCTTTTCTTGTATCCGCGTGGTAGTCTTCCTTTGTTTGGTCCTTTTTTTTTGTATGTTTCCCTTCAAATACCAAAAGAAGTTTGAAATTTACCAACGTATGCATTATGCAAGACAACCAGTCAAGACTTGCATTGACTTTATAAATGGTATCATATTCTTCCAGAGGAAATTACACTCTCTTTTCCCTTACAGGTGTTATACTTCATTCTTTCTACTTATATTGTTTAAGTACAGTTGCTTGGAAAATGGTCTAATGGATAATAACGAAACATAATTATACGTGGTGGACTTGCAAGACGTTACATTCATACTGCCCCTTTCATGTTGAAATTAAAAGTGTCACTACACAAGCAAGACTAAGTCGATGATGATGATTCAGGATTTACAAAAATAAATATTTAACAAAATAATGATTTACTCGTCACACACTTTCTATTTTCAAAAGGAACTGTCTTCTTATTTAATATATTTTCTAGAGTAATTAATATATTATGCCACAAAAGTATGATATAGGTTGTAAGACTTGCTAGTCTGTGTCTTTGATTGTTCATCACGCAAGATGATGGATGCAAGTTAGATCAAAGCTTTTACGTAATTTGAATAGATTGGAGGCAGAAATTAATAATACGTGCTTCGAAGGGCATCCTGACGCAATAATTCTCTCATCAAATGCCAACATCATTTTCCCCCGTTCCAAACGCTCAAGGCTAAAACCAAATAATACAGCGTTAGCGTTATAGTAGGGAATAATTTTTTCTGTTTAGAATTCTAGGTTGTGTTTGATACACACCAAAATACACCAAAAGAATAATAATAATATAGAATAAAGACACAAATCACACGATAATTTTTTAATATTATATATTGTTTAATGAATAGTACATAACATAAGTAAAATAATATAAAATTTACTAAAAATACTTAACATTAATTGTCTTAATATAATTTATAAAATTTAATGTACTTATAATGTATTTCCTTTTTAAAATAATTACCTCAGCTAAGTACTATTTTTATTATTAAAGAGACAGAAATAAAAATACATGTATTTTTTTAATATTTTAGACTTTGAAAAAAAAAGTTATCCTATCAATTTATTTCTAGAAGGTAAATAAAATAGCACACTAATTTTGAGACACGCAACAAAACTCAACTGGCAATGCAAAATTCAACGTCAAGACGTCAAGGTTATTGGCTTATTGCTGGAAAATGACAGTGCAGTAGTTGTCATCTTCAGTGATTGGACACAACACACATCAGCAGCAGCCGCACGGTACTTTCAAAGCGTACAATTTGAAGCAAAACGTCAAAAATAGCTAGGGCACAATTTCTATCAAGTGGACCCATGCAGTTGATTTTCAGGTAATATGAAACGAATTGCTATTAATTGGTCTAGTAGTGGTTTGGTGGAGATCCAAAAAAACAAATGATAAGGAATATTGAACAGTTCTTTCTTGACAGAAGAGGTTCGTCATCAGGTGAACCAAACAGTGACCCATGCAGCTAATTTTATGGCTCTCATAGTTTAAAAACAATTTTCTCTTTATCTTTTTATGTTTTAATAAATTTTAATTAATTAAAAAAATATCATCTTTATATATAAATCAAAATAATTATCTTGCAACAGAGTATTTGTAGGAGTTATTGATCAACTAGATTATATATATATATATATATATATATATAAAAAGAGAGAATGCTTAAGAATTCTTATTAATGTCTTATTTTTTTCAATTTATCATTTTCATCTTTTTCTAACTTAAATTTTTAATATTTTTAAAATATTAATGGTTAAAAATAAGGTTGCATTATCATATAAATTATTTATCATAAATTGAAAATATAATTTAAATACTAAAAGTATTTATTTATCATAAATTTTAATTATAATAAAAATTATCTATTTCAATTTTTATTTATTATAAATTTTAGTATATAAAATAAAAATTTATCATGTATATTTGCACAAATTAAAATACTAATTAGGTAATGGGTTGCTAACATTCCTATATTTATCAAACTTTCTATCCTAAAAAAAAAATCGAAGGTGATTTATGAGTAAAGCTAAGAATTGAAAATTAAGGAATATTTAAAAAAACAAGTTAAAAAATTTCAAAATCATCAATAAAAAAATGAGAAAAAGATGTTATGTAATAATAGTCTAAGATAACTTACACTCTTGCTCAACAACAAATTATTATGTATGTTAAATTTATAATTTTTTTTAATAATTACTTTAAAATTATAAAATCATATCAATGATGAGGAAAATAACATAAGAATAAGGATTGAATTGTGTTTTATAAATTTAAAACTTTTCTAAAGACTAAAAATATGTTTTATCGTCTGATGAAAATAAACTTAAAATCACTTAGAAAGATTTTTTATTTAGATTTTATCAAAAAATAAGGAAAATAATTTTTTGTGAAAAACAAAAAGAGATATAAGATTTAAAAAATAATTCAAATCCTTTTGTCAATTCAAGCAACAATTACACAAAGAATTTGTGTTGGTTCGTCTCAAACCCAAAACCACGTCTAATTCTTGGAAACACCAAATTTTCAATAACTTATCAAAGTTAAAAGTATTATTCACTATTGCTTTTGGTTGTTACACTTGTAACCTCTATCTCAAATTTGACTTAAATCCAATATTTTTTATCTTACCAAGTCAACACGATTTGTTGGAAGATTGCACATTAACTAAATATATGTTCATCTTATAGACAAATATAACACTCAAAATTTTTTAGACTTTTCTCTCAAGGTATACAAAATGTTAAGAGTTTAGTATTTTCACAAGAATTTTAAAAAAACTTTATAAAAAAAAATGAAAGAATGATTCACATAGATAATTCGTGTATTTTATTCATAATTTGCATAGTAGAATCATCATGTATATTTTGTTTGATCGAATCTTGATTGATTATGTGAGAAAATTAATTTTAAAATAAAATAAAAATTCTCAACCTCTTGGTGGCTAGGGACCAATAACAATTTACATGGGCTCTATAGTAACTCTCCTCCCCTTATCAAAAGAGCAACTCTTAATTACACTCAACTACAAAAGAAACAACTAAGCTCATCTACAACACATAATTAAACTTATTATATTTTTAAAACTCAATGATTTATAGCATAAATTAAATTAAATTTCTTTTATATTCTAATTAAAAAAGTAGTTAAAAAAATACAGTGTTACAGAAATGGTTATGAGGAAGTTTGAAATGTACCCATGCATTATTACACTATGGAAATTTCCGCTTGCTAACAGTAACAGTGTGTTGTGAAGTAAACGCGTGCAAGATACCAAGCTAGACTTATATTGACCCCACTGATCGGCTGTCTTGTTTGATATTTTCTTTCTCACTTTAATTACTTCCTTATTATGAATTTATCGCTTCTCTTCGGTCTTCATCCTAATTAGTTTTTAATATTATAACATTTAAATGATTTAATATAATTAAAATGTATAAGGGACTGCAACAAATTAACATTTTTTCTTCTAAATTATACATTTAATAATACATAACTTTATTACAATAATTTTTTATAAAACTTATATATATTTTTAGCAGCAATTTTTTAAGACTTATATAATATATAAAGCTTATTATTAAGATCACATAAGCACAATACCAGAAAATAATAATTATATTTAACTTTAAGTTCTATTATGTTGCCCTAAAAAAGGTTCTATTATGTTCATTAGAAATAAAAATTAGTTATAAATATTTTATTTAAAGATTCTCAAGGATAATTTGACATTAAATTATTTTAAATCAGAAAAAACCATTTGGAATGTAAATATTATTGATTAATGTTTCCTAAGATTTATTTCCTAAATTAATTGACAATAATTAAAAGATAATAATTTTAAAGTAAATTTTAATTTTGATTTTGTGAAGTACGATAATCATATAAGATGATTTTTAAAAAGAATATCATATCTTATTTGACAATTGAAATCAAATTGTAACTAATCTGAAATATAAATAGATAATATAAAAAAGTAACTGAAAAAATGTTTCACTTACCAATAAGTTATTGATTTAAGTGGTATTAAATTATTCTTTTTATTGTCTTAAATAATGTCTCACATTTGAGTCTTATGGATACAAAATATAATTAGGACAACAAACACCACAAAAAATAACCAACCAAAATAATTCTCAACGAAGATAAAGAAGAAAAAAAAAGTTTTTTAAAAAGTTGGATTCTTATCTATATTGTAAGTTTTAGTTTGGGATTTTGTATTTAAAAGATTTCATTTTAATTAGTTTGTTACATATATCTGTTTAGACCAAATTTGTTCTTTTGTTAGTTTTTGACACTAATAATATCAATTTTAACCGGTATGATATTTTTTATAATTTGTCACATGTTATCAAATTGTTTAACCTAAAAATTCTAATGGTCTAAACTCTAAAGTGAAAATTTTTAAATTTAATGAACTAATTAAATTAAAACCTAAAATGTTGATAAAGGATAAAAAGTCTAATTTATTCTTACAATTTGGATATAAGTCTAACTTAATCATATAATATTTTGATAATATTTTTAGTTGACGTGAGATCTTCAACTTTTAGTAAAAAAAAAATTAATCATAATGATTTAATGTGTGAAATACCAAAAATGATCAATTAACGTGAATTGTTTCAGCTAAAGTAGTGATATAAAATTTGAGTTCTGATTATACAATTATCTTAATTAAATACATAAAGAGTTAATTTATCATTTATAATTATCGTACCTGACTTGAACAAGACAACCTCCTTTAAAAAATATCTATGGTTTAGACAATTTTTCTTATACCAAAAAACACGTGCTTCTTTTTAACTTAAAATAAATAAGTTTGTTAGTAAAAATTATAATTATATTGAATTATGTTTTAAAAAAACATAAAGCTTATAGTAAAAAGGGTAACTTCGAAAGCACAATTGAGAATATAGGTGTAAAACTTTTCTACTTTAAACCTTTTCAACCCCGCTGTAACATATCTGTATATACAATACAATATCTCTTGACTTCTTCAACGAAAGAAAAAGTACAATATTTCTTGACTTTGGTTATTGTTTCACTGATGGTTTGCATATAAGTATGCATATCCCATGAATTGCTTGCAAGTACTTCTCCTGCATTTGATTGTATCAGACAAACTGTGATTGAATCTTTCCTCAAAATTTCCTCATGGTGTTCACATTTCCAACTCTTCTGTCCATGAAGCTCCAACCACTTTCGCTGCTTCTTGTGATGTACTTCTGTGCATTTGCTACTTCTTCTGAGATTGCTTCAGAAGCAAATGCTTTGTTGAAATGGAAAGCCAGCCTTGACAACCACAGTCAAGCTTCTCTCTCTTCATGGATTGGCAATAATCCTTGCAATTGGCTTGGAATTGCATGCGATGTGTCCAGTTCTGTTTCCAACATAAATCTCACACGTGTTGGATTAAGAGGTACGCTTCAAAGTCTTAACTTCTCATTACTTCCAAACATCCTCATTCTGAATATGAGTTACAACTCCCTGTCTGGAAGTATTCCTCCTCAAATTGATGCCTTGTCCAATCTCAACACTCTTGATTTGTCCACTAATAAACTCTTTGGTAGCATTCCCAATACCATTGGTAATTTGTCCAAACTACAATATCTTAATCTTAGTGCCAATGGTCTCTCTGGTCCTATTCCTAATGAAGTGGGAAATCTCAAGTCACTTCTCACATTCGATATATTTACCAACAACCTCTCTGGACCAATTCCACCTTCCTTGGGTAACTTACCCCATTTGCAATCCATTCACATTTTTGAAAATCAACTCTCTGGATCCATTCCTTCCACTCTAGGAAATTTGTCCAAGCTCACTATGTTATCTTTATCATCAAATAAACTCACCGGGACCATTCCTCCCTCTATTGGGAATTTAACAAATGCCAAAGTGATATGTTTTATTGGAAATGATCTTAGTGGTGAGATTCCAATAGAATTGGAGAAGCTTACTGGCTTGGAATGTTTGCAGCTAGCTGATAACAATTTTATAGGCCAAATACCTCAGAATGTTTGTCTTGGTGGAAACTTGAAATTCTTCACTGCTGGTAATAACAATTTCACTGGCCAAATTCCAGAGAGTTTGAGGAAGTGCTACAGCCTTAAAAGACTCAGGCTTCAGCAAAATCTTCTATCTGGGGATATAACAGATTTTTTTGATGTACTTCCAAACTTGAACTACATCGATTTGAGTGATAATAGTTTTCATGGTCAAGTTTCACCTAAGTGGGGAAAGTTCCATAGCCTCACAAGCCTCATGATCTCCAACAATAATTTGTCAGGTGTTATCCCACCAGAACTAGGTGGAGCGTTCAACTTACGCGTACTTCACCTATCCTCAAACCATCTTACAGGATCCATTCCTCAAGAACTACGTAGCATGACCTTCTTGTTTGATCTCTTGATCAGCAACAATAGTCTTTCAGGAAATGTTCCCATAGAAATATCATCATTGCAGGAACTTAAGTTTTTGGAGATTGGGTCAAATGATTTGACTGGCTCAATCCCAGGACAACTTGGAGATTTGCTCAATTTATTGTCCATGGATCTGAGCCAGAACAAATTTGAGGGAAATATTCCTTCAGAGATTGGCAGTTTGAAATATCTTACAAGTCTTGATCTGAGTGGAAATTCGTTGAGTGGAACAATACCACCAACGCTTGGAGGAATACAAGGCTTAGAAAGATTGAATCTCTCACACAATAGTCTTTCAGGTGGTCTCTCTAGCTTGGAACGTATGATAAGTTTGACATCTTTTGATGTATCATACAACCAGTTTGAGGGTCCACTTCCTAACATTCTAGCCATCCAAAATACTACAATTGATACATTGAGAAATAATAAAGGCTTGTGTGGCAATGTCAGTGGCTTGAAGCCTTGCACATTATTAAGTGGGAAGAAATCTCACAATCATATGACTAAGAAAGTCTTGATATCAGTTTTACCCCTTAGTTTGGCCATTCTGATGCTTGCATTATTTGTTTTCGGAGTCTGGTATCATTTACGCCAAAATTCAAAGAAAAAACAAGACCAGGCTACAGTTTTACAATCTCCAAGCTTATTACCAATGTGGAATTTTGGTGGCAAAATGATGTTTGAGAATATTATTGAAGCCACAGAATATTTTGACGACAAATATCTCATTGGGGTTGGAGGGCAAGGACGTGTTTACAAAGCCTTATTGCCTACTGGTGAAGTCGTTGCTGTGAAGAAACTCCACTCAGTTCCAAATGGAGAAATGCTCAATCAGAAAGCTTTCACGAGTGAGATCCAAGCTTTGACAGAAATCCGACACCGTAACATTGTAAAGTTACATGGGTTTTGTTCACATTCACAATACTCATTTTTGGTGTGTGAATTCCTGGAGAAGGGCGATGTCAAGAAGATTTTGAAAGATGATGAACAAGCAATTGCGTTTGATTGGAATAAAAGGGTGGATGTTGTTGAAGGTGTAGCAAATGCTTTATGCTATATGCACCATGATTGCTCACCTCCGATCATTCATCGCGATATATCAAGCAAGAATATTCTTTTGGATTCCGATTATGTAGCTCATGTGTCGGACTTTGGAACAGCTAAGTTTCTTAATCCAAATTCATCCAATTGGACCTCATTTGCTGGAACCTTTGGTTACGCTGCACCAGGTAATTAGTTTCCTTTCTTCAATACTAATTATCATAAATTTAAATATATTTAAGATCTTTAATAAATAAACGGTCTAATTTTATTTCAAGTTTTTGATAACTTTTTTTTGTTTTATTTTTTTAATATATTAAAATTTTTGTTTTAAATTTTTGTTATCGAGTGTCTCTTATAAATTAATTTTTTTTAATATTATTAACTATTACGATGATATAACATCATCAGCTGACTGACTATGATTATGAAAACTCAAATAAAAATTTTCATATATCAAAGATTTAAAATAATTATTTTGTATTAGATATTTATAATTTAATAGTGAAATTATAATGATGTCCTTTCTTCAATACTATATAATAGCTCTTTTAAAAATTTGTTGTAGAACTTGCATACACAATGGAAGCAAACGAGAAATGTGATGTGTATAGTTTTGGGATCTTGGCACTGGAAATATTGTTTGGAGAGCACCCTGGTGGTGATGTTACATCTTCTTGTGCTGCGACCTCAACACTTGATCATATGGCATTGATGGATAGGTTGGACCAACGTCTTCCTCATCCAACAAGCCCTACTGTTGTTGAGCTGATATCAATTGTGAAGATAGCAGTTTCCTGTTTGACCGAAAGTCCACGATTTCGCCCTACCATGGAGCATGTTGCCAAGGAGCTTGCTATGTCGTCCAGGTTGTCTTCAATGCCCCAAACACACGCACTTATGAAAGACTGAACATACTAAACATGATCCAGTTCTACCTGTTTTTTTTTTTTGTTGGTATTGTATCTTATCACCTTCTTAAATTGTCGCCCTCATCGTATAATAATGTTTTGTAAGTTTCAAAAGATAAAACTTGTAATGGGTGAAGTTAGTAAATGACTTCTACCTATACTATACTAAAAAATAAAATAAAGAGTCTAACTCAATCCATTGAGTAGAATCTATAAATATTGTAAACTTCATAATGTGTTCAATTCCTACACGTCAAAAAAATAATATAATAGAAAAAGTGAAGTATAAAACTTGTAAGCTTTATTACTTTCTCGTTTGATATATTTTTTTTTCTAAAAAAACAATTTTTTTATTCATAGGCATATGGGTGTCACCTGATAACATAGGAAATTGATCCAATGAATTTAAGTAAGGAAAGTTACGTGACTTAATTTTCCTAATTTTTCTATTAAATTGCTAGTGACTTGTTCAAGGTGTTGTCCACTAATAATAAAAATATGGAAAAGTCACAAAATGACGTTTCTTCTTTAAAGCCATACCTGTTAATATACATCCTGTTAACGGGATTTGATAGCACTTTCCCCTTACAACATGCAGAGATATAATCTGTTCTTGACTTCGGAGTTCAGTTTGAGGATTTGGTGTCTTGTGTATGTAAGCATAAGGGTAACAACGTGGGTCAAAGAGAAGGGAATTGGAAGCGTTTAAGTTATGGGACCTGGGTAAATTAAATGAAAGGTATAGACATAATTATAGGAATGATAGGCTCACTAAAGAGGGGATGGAGGTTGAAGCCTTTGTTTCAAAAGAATATTTCATCTGTTAAGTATTAGTAAAAATAAAAGTTTATTAAAGATATATATTATAATTATTATTACTATCCAGGATTGAAGAACTTCAAAAATACGTGTTATACCTACATTTAATCACTGAAAACATGTTTTCCACTTCCGATCCTTAAGAACTAGTTTATATTTTCTAGAGTAATTAAATATCATGTCGCCAAATTCCATCCGCGTTGCAAGACTAGCTAGCTAGGCTGAATCATATACTTGGTAATTCAACAAATAATTCTCTCAAATGACAATATTATTGTTTTTTTTTCTTTCCCAAGCAATCAAAGGAAAAGAAAACAAAAAAAAGACAGCATTATAATAATTTTCTTTTCAAAAAAATTAATTGAATTTCTTTTTCTCATAAGGTAAATAAAATACAAAGTTTCAGGACACGCTGCAAACCCGCTGGACCCCCTACACATGAAAAGATCAAAGTCATTATAGATGCCTCGGTCATATTGTGATGAAGTAATTAACGTATTATAAAGTTAAAGTTAAATAATTTGAATATTATTTGAGTTTGATCCAGAAATAATATTTTGTTAAATATTATTTATCTTTCGATCAAAATTCTAATTAATCAGAAATTGTTTCTTCTAATCAATCGGATTGTTAAGAAGAAAAAAATAATTGGAGTAGTTCCAGGTCTTTCGTGATTATGCTGATACTGGGGGAAGCAGTAGATATAGATGCTGCACCTGACGTTATTATCACTCCGCATATGAGCGGAAAAGGTCAAAAACAGCGGTGGCAAATTGCTCTCGGGTGGGCCATGATCAAAGGACTTGTTTTTCTTTGAAGGTAAATATGAAACGGATTTCTAATTTTCTATCATCAATCGGTTCAGTGGAGGACTGGAGGTAAACAAAGTAATAATAACAAATTGTAGAGGCCATCTTCAAGGAATATTGGTAGTGGAAGACCGGAGATTAAAGAAGAAAAAAATGGTAGAGACTATTAATGCCAAGGAATGCTGGAAGATTCCAAGCAACTTGGCCCTATATTTCAAGCATAAACTCTTAGTTTTATTAAGAGTATTGGCAATAATGTAGCACGCTTTGTATGAGAAGAACTTTTGGTTGAGCCTTGCCCATGAGTTGTGTTGTTGTAAATTTTTGGTTAAAATACACATTTTAATCTTTTATGTTTTTGTTTTTTCTTCGATCTGATCTTTATGTTTTAAAAAAATTATTTTAGTCCCACATGTTTACAAACGGCATCAACTTACCGTCAAAGTCCATAACATGACATAATGGAAATGTAGGCTGCATGTGACATGCAACAACCATTATGAAGCCTTTACGTGGCAACGTACTCAAAACGTAGGTTGTTGTTTTTGTTATCAGAATAGTCCTTCATGTTTTTTTTTTTTTTAAAAAAAAGTTCAATTTGATCATTTTTGTTAATAAAAAGATTTAAAATGATGTTTTAGGTTTTTAAAAAGATTAAATTTAGTCATTTTTATTATTTAAAATATTTATAAGTGGTCCATCATATTTTTTACAATATTCATTTAGTCCTTCATATATTAGCATTAACCCAATGTCTAATTTGTTATCCATTTTGTACATTCCAATAGATAGGTTCCAAAATCAGATCCCATCTTCATATTGACTAAATTTTCATCCTCATCACCGCCATACTCGTGAAGATGGGATTCCGAGTTGTTCTCTGATTGTGACATAGTGAAAAGGTGAAAGGTAAAAAGGATCAAAGTGTCAAGAAGTGGAAATGCTTTGGGTGCATGACAAACCTATGGATGTTAACTAATTGGATATAAATCATTTGTGTAAGTTAGTTATATCTTTTTGGACTCATAAGAGCATATGATACATTGGTATTGATTTTCGTAATATCGTTGGATGCTTATTTAATAGGCAGTGCGTTGGTCGCTAAATAAGTTATTAATAAAAATAAGTTCCATTTACTATTGGACGATAACCACTAAAAGTATAAGGATAGGAAATTTTACCATTTGAGCCGATACCTAATATTCCTTGTTTCACTTCAAATAAATCATTAGTCTATTAATAATGTATATTTTTGTTATTATCAAAATCATGGGTATCTATGATTGTCTAGATATGTTATATTGGATCGTCTATACTAACACATGCCTAATGTTTTAATTCATATAGCTTATTATATTTATTATATTATTGTTTTAAGTCATATCAGTCTAAGTTTAGTTCATATAATTTGTTACACCAATTATATTATTGTGTTAAGTTATATTAGTCTAAGTCTGATTCATATAACTTGTTACACCAACTATATTATTGTGTTAAGTCATATTAGATCAGGTATAATTTATATAATTTACTGTATCAAGTGTGACGCATTACATCTCATATGAACCCATGAATTCTTTTATTATGATCTTAAAATATTTTCTCAAAATGCTTTCTTTTACCTTTTGTAATAAGTGGGAGATTGTGTTTTGAGTTTTGAAAAGACATTTCAAAAGGTAAAGTTTCACTTTATCTAAAATAGATTTGGCTTAAGAATTTATATATCATCTTGTGATATAAACGTTCAAAGTAACTTGAGCGTGTGAGGCTGATAAACTTGAGTCTTATCATGTCCCCTCTTGTCCTACAAATACGTGTCTCTCACATCGAGTTTTATCTTTCGCGATCATGCTTGACACACGTTATTATCTATTTGTCTATATTTGAGTTTAAATGGTCAAAAACAGCGGAGGGAATAATTGCACTCAGGTGGACCATCCAGACTTGTGTGTATTTGATCAACCAATCAATTGCTCCAGCTGTGGAAGTAGAAAAAAAGGTAGAGGCTATTTTCAACGAATTGAGATTCCTAATAACTTGTTACGACGAGTGGCACTAAACTATAACATCTTTTTAGCTTCTTTAGCTTTCGATGTTCATATTGTATAGAAGTTTCCCGTCAGGTGAACTAAAAGTGACTAATAAAGCATTTGGTACGTTTTAAGATTGGTATAAATAATACAATTTTCTGTCCTAAAAAAGTAATAATTTTTAGAGGTGATATAAGCAAAAAGATAAGAATTAAAAACTAACCAAGGAGTGTTTTTAATTTTTCTTGGAGGTGTTTAGAAAATTTGATAATCATCAATGAAAAAAATACAAATATCTTCCAGAGGATCTATATATCTTTTAAAATATCTTCATGGGGAGTGATTGTTTTTCAGCGTGTCTTTGTTCAAAGATTTTCGCATATCTTATGAATGAGCAATGTCGGCAATACTGTTAATACACTATCTCACACGCTCATAATTTTTAATCATATTATTTATTATTGGTTAAAATTTATCAAAAATTATAAATTTTGTGTTTAATTCATTCTTTATTCAATAAATCTCATGATGTGTAATTTTTAATTTTTAATTTTTAATTATACGTGCTTAATTTATATTTTGTGTTTAATTCAAAGATTTATATGATTCTATAATTTTTAATAAATTAAAATAATCATGATGTGTGTTAATAAGTAACACTCTTCTCCCATGTTATTTTTGGATAAAGTAATTGAAACCTTTAGGAAATTTTGAAGTTTTAGAAAATTTAATAGGATCAAATAATTTTTCTTCATTCTTAAACTCTTCATTTTTATAGGGTAACTAAATTTCCTTTATTTTTATTTTTTATAGGATAATTAAATTCATTTTACTTTAATATCTTCTGTTTAGGATAACTTCTAATAAATTCAAATATAACAAACTTCAACTGTATAAGTATAAACAGGAATTTAGACATATAATAAGTATGTGTTCAAAATGATTTTTAAAATAAAATGTAAGAATATAATTAGTGAAGTTACATGGGCATAATTAATAAACAAACCAGAATTGATCAGGAGTTAGTTTCTTATAAGGTGATAGTAAAATTACAGTTTAAATATATCTCCAGTTTCATTATCTCTTATAAATAATAAAAAAAAATGTGTGATATTATTTATTTTCGAAAAAGAATGCTGCCTTAAAAGATTTATATTAGATATATTAAAATTATGTAAATCTCATAAATAATTTCGATCTTGTTTCATATTTAAAGAATCTCTGGAATTCCACTCTATAATAAAGAGAGTATTAAAGATATGTACCAGTAATATTGATGGTTTTTATCCTGCAATTATCTTTTTGAATTAAATAGCCTCAACTCATCAACACTGTTTAAATGAGAATTTATGTTGTAAAAGTTTTTTTTTTTTTTTTTGAAGCCGTATCTTGGACGGACAATCAATGACTAATCTTAAGGAAGACAAGATTATTTATTAATCATGATAAATATAAGGGTAACAATTTATTAATTATGACACACATGATACACAGTAAACCAATAAAATTATTAAAAAAAAAGCATTGCGACCTTAATAAAAGCTACTAGTCTATAGGAAATCAATCCCGCGCAATATACAACATTAAAACATATTCATATTTCTTTTTATATATAATCAATGGTTAACTAAGTTTTTAATTTTTAAATTTTTATAAATTTTAGCTTTTATTTTCTAAACAAAATTTTGACCGGTTAAAGTCTCTAACATTCATTTTTGTTAATGTTAGGTGTCGTTAAAAGATGACGTACGGGATAGCTCATGAGATAGTCAGGTGTTATTTTTATTAATAATTTAATGAAACTCATTTTCAAAAGGTTAAAAACCATAAGAAAATGCTTGGCAAAGATATCCAACAATTTATGGCGGCTAAAACCACGAGAAATTGTCATCCTTGTTTCTAGATTTTCCCTTCCTTCTTCCCTCTTCTTTCGCTTCCCTCTAACAGGAATCATTAAAAAAAAATTAGATTCATGCCCAAATCAAGTTGGACAACAATATACACTCCAACATTTTAGATCTGTGGTGGGTTTCGTGGAAATCTGAAACGTCACCCTTGTCCAACCTCACACCGAAGTTACTTCTTCTGCCATCTTTGTAGAAAATGCTCTCAAGAGTCTCCATAGAAAATGCTTAATTTTGTGAGGAACTCCAAGTTTTGAAATAATCATTCAATCCCCAACAGCCTTCAAGTAGTCATTGTTCACTATATTTTCCATAATATTATGGTAAGAGCTACGTACCGTGTATTTTCAATTGTGGGAAAATCTTCAGATTAATTTGTCATTGGAGGTTGTGTGCAAGAGTGGAAGAGTCTTGATTCTTTGGGCATCATGCTGATTGAAGTTGGTATCCAAGAGACTATTCTTCCAGGCACACATTTTGTGATCAATGAAGTCAGCTACTTTGAGATGAAAGTTGTCATATTAGGGGTTTGTCGAGACATAAGAGCTACCATTTTTGAGCCAAGGTTGAGACCAGGCATAAATTGAGTTACCATTACCTGTCTTCCATCGCAATTAAACCTTCTTTACAGCTACCCATGAAGATC